>NW_012103443.1:1995228-1996889 GCF_000951045.1 Mandrillus leucophaeus
TAATAATAATAAGATGATCAAAAAAACACACTATGGAAATTTGGAGACTTTAGATATATATCCATATGCCCCATTTTATAGTTCTTTATCAAAATAAAGAGATTAAAGAGCCTTTAAATAACCTATAAAATTGTATGTTTTTATACGTCAGTGCCTGAAAAGGGTATATATATATGTATACACACTGTAAATAGACCCTGTGAATTTGCTTAATGTTAGAACACTGGAATGGTGCGGTTTATTCTCATTTCTGTTAATCCTCCCAACAGATCCATTCTCTTTGTCTTGTAATCACTTTTCACAGTTTAGTGATTTATCTGATACTATCTTAAAGCACCGATTCTTGGAATGGTCAAAATTAAACCACATAGCAGCAATCCCAGAGGCGGCACAGTGCCATCAAAATATACTGATGCCTTCATCTAATATGGTTTGGAAATTAGAATAGGGTGCTCTTATTTATATATTTGTTTTTGGCCTTTCCCAAATATCTGTTGTATTCCTTTTCTTCCTCCTCAGTGGCTGCTGCCAAACAAATGTGGCAATACTGACAGTTGTCACTTTACAGCAGGCTTGCCATTCCCTTCTGTCCCCCTCCATGTGTCCCTCTTACTGGGCCAACTGGGAGGTGACTACAAAGGGGTGCAACTGGCAGAAACTAGTAAATATCTTTCTAAAAGTTAGAAAAATAAATGCTGGTTGCTAACATCAGAACAGTGGCGCCACCACCTACATACTCAGCCCTTTGCAAAATTCATACTTTGCCATAGAATATGTACTTGATATGAGGTGAGCTTCTAAAGGGAAATTGTGTCCTATTTTCTCAACACATTGTATTAAATATTATGCATATAATTAAGCTACATATGTCTTCACCAGGAAATTGCTAGTCGTTCTAAATAAAGCCCAGAATTGCTTCTTTATACTTTTCTCAATTTAGAATCAGAACATTAAGGAAACATGCCCATTTGCATGTACTTCTAATGGCAGAGATGGAGGGATGTCTTAATTAGTTTTAATCATGAGAAGAATGATAACTAGCTGATGTCCTTTTTTGCTGAGGTTAGCACAATAGAAAATGGGCTTAAACTGCATCAAAAAGAAGTTGAGTTAGCCATATGGATAACTTTCCTGATGTTATGAGTTGTTCAAATGAATTACTCAGAGACTAGGTCTGTAGTTTAAAAAAAGAAAAAAGATGTTACCTAATGAAAGGGTAAAAAGAATCAATTTCTGATTTTATCTTTAAAATGGTTTCTCTGCAAAGGTAATTTAATATTTAATATTCATTTCTGAATGAAGTCAGGTCTTCAGTTCTAATTGGTTGCTCCTTGCAATATATTAGTAGGTTTTAGTTTAAAATATAAACTATTTTTTAAATCTCCTGGAGAAAATCGATTTGGTTTATTGATTAGCAAATTTTAACTCAAGGACAGGTTAATGTATTTGTCAAAAAGACTGACCTGTTTGGATTTGCCTTGAAAGAAGGATGGGCAGGACAGAGATTCTAAAGCTACAAGCAAGGTTGAAGAATGACCTGCAAGTTCGCTGAAATGAGAGTCTTTTGGTTTTTTTTAAATTAGGCTGTTTCAACTTTCTAGGAGGGTTTCCTCCAAATTATTGAGATCTTAACTTTTAAAAAACGTAATCATTCCCATAGT
>NW_012103443.1:1999489-2001181 GCF_000951045.1 Mandrillus leucophaeus
CATTTGCAGAAGAGAAAATTTTATAGATGGTCTAGAAAAGAACAACCTCCAGGTTAAAGCCTACCAAAAGAAAATTCCCTCTACTATGCAGCGATCATTTGTTTACAGGTTTTTTTTTTTTTTTTTTCAAATGTCCCACAGTAGTTTTATTCCTTTGAGAAAACAAAAACTTTTTTTCTAGCTGCTTAGCAGTTGAATGTGAAATAGAGCTTGTCTTTAAGATTCTTATTTGTAACCCTCACTTCCCTCAATAGCCACAACCTCATTCTTGTTCTTCAGCATCCAGGAGTCCCTACTGCCAACTTTGGAAGCATTCCATACCCTAGATTGTAAGCATTTTTCTATTTCCTTAACCCCCAAACATACACATGCATGCACATTTTTCCTAAAACCCATTTTCTCAACATGGCGTAAGTTGAAATAGAGGACCTAGCCCCAATGTCAAGTGTCTCCTTGAAGCTAGACTAATAGCAGGAATATAAATATAAGGACGTATAAAGCTAGTGCAGTGTTTCAAACCTCTTAAAACCTGATGGAAGTTATAGACTCCACTTTCCACTCCAGATGCACATTAACACCCAGTAGGCACATAATTGTTTGAGGTTCATGAATCTCCTGAACTTGTCCCATGGAGTCCAGTTTAATAAATAGAAAACTCAAGTTTAGATTATTATTTTTATGCCCATAAGATGCTAAGTTGTAATAACTTTATCACCAGAAGGGGACTGTGCTGGGCTCTTGCTCTCAATTTTAGGATAAAACATTTCCCATTTTTCTTAGGTAAGAAACATTTTACTGCATCATAAAAGACTTCAGAAATCCATCATCTTACATTAAAAAACTTGCTGCGAAGTTATGCAAGGCCACTGCTTTCCCTTAAACCTCCTGGAGTCCCGGGGAGAGACCCTGGCCCAGCAACTTAGGATCAATCAGTAAATTTGCCCCGGAAACTCATCTGGGTCTTCCAACTCTGCTCCTCTGCACCTGGAGAGACTTGAACCTCTCTAGCTGGCAGATATGTAATAAAGCCCAGTGATGCTGGCTTGCTAAGAATGCAAATTTTTACCATGGTAGTAAATATTTTATGAGGTGTAGGGGGAGGGGAGGATTGTGATGTGGTGGCTTTTGGGTGCTATTAATATAGATCACTTTTATCAGGGGAAACATTTATCATTGAAGTACAGTTTCAAATTAAATAAATTACAAAGATTATTTTATGTGGTCGAAGTAAACACGTGAAGCCCATATTCATTGCATTAAGTGTTGGCAAAAGTCTTCATTAGGAGAAAAAGTGTAAGATAATTAGTAACCAACGTATTCAAGACTGCAGACATTGTGTAAGAGTCTATGTAACAGACTAATAGAGATTACCCAATTGCCATCACCTGGGATTTTAAACCTTTTTTAGTTTAGTGTTAATTTCTGCTCTCTGTTGAAATTCCTGTGAGCACATAGGTAGCAAATGAAACACAACTAACCAATACATATATACATCATTACTGGACAATTGATGGAAGTAAAGAAAAATATATATAATTAGAAACTAAATAGTATTCCAGGTTCAGAATAACAGGATAATATGTGTTTTCTTTGGGCTTGTCTGTAGAAAAGAAAATTTTCTTTAAAAACACTGTGAGAATGGCGATCATTAAAAAGTCAGGAAACAACAGATGCTGGAGAGAATGTGGAGAA
>NW_012103443.1:2006851-2008348 GCF_000951045.1 Mandrillus leucophaeus
TTTCCAGTCTTCTGTTTGATTTTGGCATATAGCACATATAGATACATATTTGTAAAAATACTCCAGATCTTGTTTATTTTACTTAGCATTACAGCCTAGGCATTTTTATCAGACCATTTAATATTTCATAAACATTGATATTTTCTTAATATACTTGAACGTGCTGGTTTGTTACATAGGTATACACATGCCATAGTGGTTTGCTGCACCCATCAACCCGTCATCTACATTAGATATTTCTCTTAATGCTATCCCTCCCCTTGCCCCCGATCCCCTGATAGGCCCTGGAGTGTGATATTCCCCTCCCTGTCCCCATGTGTTCTCATAGTTCAGTTCCCACTTATGAGTGAGAACATGCAGTGTTTGGTTTTCTGTTCCTGTGTTAATTTGCTGAGAATGATGATTTCCAGCTTCCTCCACGTCCCTGCAAAGGACATGAATTCATTCTTTTTTATGGGTGCATAGTATTCCATGGGGTATATGTGCCACATTTTCTTCATCCAGTCTAACACTGATGGACATTTGGGTTGGTTCCAAGTCTTTGCCATTGTGAACAGTGACACAATAAACATACATGTGAATGTGTCTTTATAGTAGAATGATTTATAATCCTTTGATTATATACCCAGTAATGGGATTGCTGAGTCAAATGGTGTTTCTAGTTCTAGATCCTTGAGGAATCGCCACACTGTCTTCCACAATGGTTGAACTAATTTACACTCCCACCAACAGTGTAAAAGTGTTCCTATTTCTCCACACCCTCTCCAGCATCTGTTGTTTCCTGACTTTTTAATGATCGCCATTCTAACTGGCATGAGATGGTAGCTCATTGTGGTTTTGATTTGTGTTTTTCTAATGACCAGTGATGATGAGCCTTTTTTTCATATGTTTGTTGGCCACATAAATGTCTTCTTTTGAGAAGTGTCTTCATATCCTTTGCCTGCTTTTTTGTTTTTTTTTTTTCTTGTAAATTTGTTTAAGTTCTTTGTAGATTCTGGTTATTAGCCCTTTGTCAGACTGATACACTGCAAACATTTTCTCCCATTCTGTAGGCTGCCTGTTCACTCTGATGATAGTTGCTTTTGCTGCGCAGAAGCTCTTTAGTTTAATTAGATCCCATTTGTCTATTTTGGCTTTTGTTGCCTTTGCTTTTGGTGTTTTAGTCATGAAGTCTTTGCCTATACCTATGTCCTGAATAGTATTGCCTAGGTTTTTTTCTAGGGTTTTTATGGTTTTAGGTCTTATGTTTCAGTCTTTAATTCATTGTGAGTTAATTTTTGTATAAGGTGTAAGGAAGGGGTTCAGTTTCAGTTTTCTGCATATGGCTAGCCAGTTTTCCCAACACCATTGATTAAATAAGGAATCCTTTCCCCATTGTTGTTTTTGTCAGGTTTGTCAAAGATCAGATGGTTGTAGATGTGTGGCTTTATTTCTGAGGCCTCTGTTCTGTTCCATTGGTCTATATATCTGTTTTGGTACCAGTACTGTGCTGTTTTG
>NW_012103443.1:2009398-2011239 GCF_000951045.1 Mandrillus leucophaeus
ATGGATTACGTTTATTGATTTGCATATGTTGAACCAGCCTTGCATCCCAGGAATGAAGCCAACTTGATCATGGTGGATAAGCTTTTTGATATGCTGCTGGATTTGGTTTGCCAGTATTTTATTGAAGATTTTCGCATTGATGTTCATCAGAAATATTGGCCTGAAATTTTCTTTGTTGTTGTTGTGTATCTGCCAGGTTTTGGTATCAGGATGATGCTGGCCTCATAAAATGAGTTAGGGAGGAGTCCCTCTTCTTCTGTTGTTTGGAATAGTTTCAGAAGGAATGGTACCAACTCCTGTTTGTACCTCTGGTAGAATTCGGCTATGAATCCATCTGGTCCTAGGCTTTTTTTGGTTGGTCGGCTATTAATTACTGTCTCGATTTCAGAACCTATTATTGATCTATTCAGGGATTGGACTTCTTCCTGATTTAGTCTTGGGAGGGTGTATGTGTCCAGGAATTTATCCATTTCTTCTAGATTTTCTAGTTTATTTGTGTAGAGGTGCATAAACATTAATTTAATGCCTGCAGTATATTCCACCATAGAGAGATAATCCTTTTATTTAATCACTTCTCTATTATTAAACATTGCTTACAATTGCTCCTAAGTATAAATAAGGATGCAATGAATATTTACTGGTAAATCTTTGTCCAAATTTAGTGTTATTTCTTTAGCAATAACACTTTTAACTCTAACTTTGATCATCTAAAGGTGCCACCATCTTATAACTGATTTCATAAGCCTGCATAATTTAATAAAACAGATTGTAGGTATTAAAAATGTCACTGAGACTTCTATTTCTTGTTGTATTTGCTTCCATTGTTTCAATTGTTGTCTCTCAGAAAAGTCACCACTGCATCGACTTCATTTCCCTATCTTGGAAATATCTACTTTAAGTGAATCAAGCCTACATTTGAATAGACAAAACAGACAAATTTGAAAACCATTGGATACCTTTTAGAAAGGATTCTTTTTTTAAAGAAAATGTTCACTAAAGAGTTTATTTAATTGATGTCAACCCAAGGGTGTGTAAAATACAGAAAAACTTACCAAACTTCCATTGACACACACACACCTTTCTAAAAATAAATCATTTTGACGCTAAAGCAGTAGTTTGCAAACCTGGATGAGACTCTAGTTGCCTGAAGAGTGCTTTAACAATACAGTTTACTAGGTCTGCTAAAACAGAACGTCCAAAGAGTGGCCCTAGAGAACTGGTATTTTTAAAATCTGACCTGTCAATTCTGATGATCAGCCAGGCTGGGGAGCTGCAGAGTCAAGGGCATCTCTTAGGCTTTATCTTACGATGCTAAAAAGACATCAAACAGAAGAAAGAAGGCATGGAAGAGTGAGGAAAGTCTATTAGTTACAGTGACATAGCCTTTGAGCCTCTCTTTTACTTCCAAGAAATCGCACAGCACTCTCCCATATCCTCACCCTTATTCTTTTCTCGACCATTTAAGAGGACAGTGAGGGACACCAGATCTAGAAGACAGTTTTACTACAGTATAAGAAGAGGAAAAGATTAGTAGAATGTGGGAGTCAGTGCAAAAATAAGTTTTTGTATAGGCAGTATTTACCAACCATCCCACTGTTCTAAATTTACATGCTAATATGTATTGTATCTGTCTGCTTAGAAAGAAAAAACAAAAAAACAGCTTGCTATCTTAACCTAAGAGAAAATGGGTCTTGATGCTCTCCCTCCCCACTCCCTGCACCCCACGACAGGCCCCGGTGTGTGATGCTCCCCTTATAGCATTAGGAGATATACTTAATGTAAATGATGAGTTAATGGGTGCAGCACAGCAACATGGCACATGTATACATATGTAACAAACC
>NW_012103443.1:2012824-2019170 GCF_000951045.1 Mandrillus leucophaeus
TGGTTGTTTTTCCAGATCCTCTCTCTCCTCCCACCCACCACCCTCCAAAAGGCCCCAGTGTCTGTTGTCCCCCTCTATGTGCCTGTGCGTTCTCATCATTTAGCTCCCACTTGTAAGCGAGAACATGCAATATTTGGTTTTCTGTTCCTGTGTTAGTTTGCTAAGGATAATGGCCTCCAGCTCCACCCATGAGCTACAAAGGGCATGATCTTGTTCTTTTTATGGCTGCATAGTATTCCATGGTGTATATGTACCACATTTTCTTTATCCAGTCTATCATTGATGGGCATTTAGGTTGGTTCTGTGTCTTTGTTATTGTGAATGGTGCTGCAGTGAACATATGTGTGCATGTGTCTTTATAATAGAATGATTTCTATTCCTTTGGGAATATACCCAGTAATGGGATTGCTGGGTCAAATGATGTTTCTGTCTTTACATCTTTGAGGAATTGCCACACCATCTGCCACAACAGTTGAACTAATTTTTACTCCCACCAACAGTGTATAAGCATTCGCAAAGGGTAATTTTCTGAAAGATACCTGGAGCTTGCGTCTAAGACGGGGGCAGGAGACCCAGGGTTGGAAAACAGAATCAGTGAAAGTGTGTTGCTCGCTTTAGGTGTCAAGAATGGAAAGCATGAAAATTCACTCCTCATAGTTTGATCCAAACCGTCTTACAATTTTATGGTCATTGCAGCTAGGAAAGAAAGCCCCGGGTTGGTGGTGGCAGGGGCAGGGGGGTGGTTTCAGGCTGGCAGTTAAGTGTTCCAGCCGGGAAGGGACATGTATAATTTCCACCTATCACCCATTGGCCAAAAGTGGATATTCGTCTCCTGCTAACTGCAGAGAGATGTAATCTTCTCACAGGCACAGAAAGAGGTGAAAACCATGTATAGGGAAGTATTCAGTGCCTCTATGATGAGGACAAGAAGCAGGATAGGTCCAGAGACTGAGGAAGTAGGAATAACAGGAACCTTAGCACAGATCGTCTTGCCTGGGCAGTTCCACTGGTACAGCTGAAGCTGAACAATACTCAGATTCATTGTTGCTGTCATTAAGATTCAAATATCAGAAGAAATATCTGATTAGCCTAGCTTGGTTCAGGTGTTCACCGTCTAACCAGGGTAAGCAGAGTACATTATGGGTAGTGACGGGCTAAGAGTTAAACCCTAAGGAGATCAAATGATTTTAGGGAGCAGCCTAGGATATGAATATGAGCTGTTTGTTTAATAGCAAAAATATCCACCTCAATCTAGAGGCTGCTGGGAGTACCTCATTTCAGTATTCACCAAATATTTATTAAACTACCATATGCTATTCTAGGCACTAGGGATATAGCAGTGGCCACAATAAACACAATTTTACTTCTCAATGACCTTACATTTTTAATAGTCAGATAATATTGGTTGGTGAATTGCTGCATGGCATGGAGAATATTCTAGAATTGTGAGAATAGGAAAAGATTTTATAGTCTAGGCAAGCAAAGGGAGAGCTCTCCAAAAAAAAGAAAAAAAAATAAGAAGACTTAGGGATCTCTGTGCTTATCATTCCTGAAAGATTTCAAACTGAAGCTGACTGGCCATTTACTACAAATGTTCTAGAGGGATTGCATGGATTCTGTGAGATAGGGAGACTGAGAACAACCTTCACTTAGAGTTCAGTGAATTAATGAGAGCTCAGTAAAGGGACACGGTCGTTGAGAAACAGAGACATGAAATGAGATAATTTAAGCAATATTGTAATCAGAGAGAAAGAGAAAATATTTCTTCTTGGCAGTAGCAGACTCCATAGGTCGCCCTAAGTAAAATCTTAAACTGGAGATCCAGATGAGCGCTCAGCTAATTATGGTACTAAGTCCCTGCTGCCACACATATTCACTGCCCACTTGTACTTTGTCTTCTGTCCTGGCACCAACTGTCCATGTCTAAGTACGTATGCTCAATATGCTCACGAGATTCATCTACTCTTGCCAACTCTAAGAGATAGCTCTAGCATTTCTCCCTTCTCTTCCTGCTGTCACATTTCTCTCTGTAGTGGATGGTTCCCATTAGTATCTCACATGCTCATCCCCTGCCTTCTTCTAGTTACTACCTCTTTTCTCTGTCTCTCTTTATAGTCAGATGTTTGCATTGCTCACATTCATTGCTTCCAAGCCTCTTCTCTGGGTCCCCCACGAACCCTCTCTAAACAGCATTATCCCTTACCACATCATCCATGCTGCTCTTGCAGGAAGGAACACAGGTATCCTCTCTACCATAAATGCTACAATCAATTCTCAGCTCTGGTCTGACTTGACTTGGCAGGAGCATCTGACACATTTTACCACCTCCTCCTCTTTGAAGCATGTTCTTCACTTCACTTCTAGGACACCTCTTTCCTGCTTGTCTTCCTACCTTGGTAGCTACTTTTTCTCGGTCTCTTGGCTGATCCTTTTTCATCTCTCCAACTTCTGAATGCTGGCATACCCCTGAGCTCAGTCATTAGGTGACATCCCTTGTCCGTTTTTCCTTTTCCCTTGGTCATATCATCCAGTCTCATGGCTTAAAAAACCTGGCAATATATTGATGACTACCAAATTCATATTTCCATTCCAGATATCTCCGCTAAACCCTAAACTCCAGGGGTGTGTGTGAGTGTGTGTGCGTGTCTGTGAGAGTGTGTGTATCTCTAACAGCCTACTTAAAATCTCCACCCACATGTTGGGATAAACAATGCTGTTGTAATATCCATATTGCTTTGGAACTCACAATTCCCATGCATTTTGGTCTGACTTCCAGTTGTAAATACTTATAACTTAGCCAGAGGCTTTTTCTAGCACTAGAGCCTAGTCAGCCTACTTGGCCTCTTATGAGGCTGAGTTAACTCCCTCCATAAGCTGTTGTCAACCAGTGACTGATGAGAGCAAAAGGATGAATGCTCCAGCTCGTTCACTTCTCAGGGACTTCTATGCTCCTGCACAGACATTTGTTTTGAGGTATCTTCTGTTTCCTAGAGTTCCCCAGAGAAACTGAGTTCCAATTGCCTATGATATCAACTGGATTGGTAATACACCCTTTACTGGAGTCCTTTTCTTACCTGTCTCACTTCAATTCCCTGTGATGTTTCCTGGGATCATCTCCCAGGTAGATTACTTGCACTCAAATATGTGTCTCAAGGTCTGCTTGTGGGGATATCCAAAGATAGATGTCAAATGGGCATCTCAGTAATAACAAGCCCCAAACCAAGCTCACAATCTTCCTGTCCAACACGCTCTTCCCATAGTCTTGCCTGTCTCAGTAAATGAGGAACTTCTTCCAGTTAGAGGTCAGAAATCTTGTGCTCACACCTCATACTCAATTAGTCAGCAGATCTGCCTTTAAAATATACCCCAAATTCAACCACTAGTTTCTTTTTCCCTCATAGGTTTTCACCCTCTGGAATAGTATAATATTTGACATTTCAAAATTTTTTATATTCAGACAATTAATTTTATGAGAAAAGCAATGTTCGTTTGTTTTGTTTGCTGCTGTACCCTCAATGCCTAAAAGAGAGTCTGGCATACATAAAACACACAAAAAAAATATTTGCTAAAAGAGTTGCATGGATGCTTTAAAAAGTTAGTTAATGAGAAAAGGCCTTGGGGAACAAAGGGATAAAAGGATGCTACATAGAATGCTTGGGGAGGATGAATGTACTTTTTTCCAGACTGAATGTCTTTATTGTAAAAATATTTATACAACTAGAAAATAATCCTAAGATAACTGTAGATACTCAAGGTTTATCACCATAGGGCACTACAGTAAAATATTATGTTACAAAGGTAGGGAGGTCAAAAAAACTAAGGAATCATTTTTAGTAATGCATTCTGCCAACTCCCACCCCCCACCACAACAGTTCCGTTTGCTCAAATTTACAGAAACTGATCCATTCATATGGGCATATTGAAAAAAATTTGAAATGTCCAGAATCACTTTAAGCGAATTACTTTCAGGGTCACTAAATGTACTGTTCTCATGACCCTGATGACCAACAAAGGGGAGGCAGGGGGGCACAGCGGTTAGAGAATGGGCTCTGCAGTCAGCCTGCTGATTTTAGCCCCAGCTTTGACTCCCACTTCTGCAGTGTGACCATGGGCAAGGTTATATGACCTCTCCAATTTCAGTTTCTACACTTATAAAATGAGACTACTAGTGGTGTCTATCTAACAAGGTCACTGTGACAATTAAATGAGCTAATACATGCAGAGTTCCAGAGCAGAATGCCTAGTGAGAGTAAGCCCTGAGTTAGTGGAAGATACTCTTTTCTGTTTGGTTCATGTCCACATATGAACCAAACCTGTCTTTTCTCCCAGGCTATACTGTGAGTTCCAAGATATGTAAGCTGTGCCTTTTCTTTTTTCTTTTTTTTCCTTCTCTTTTCTTTTCTTTCTCTTTTCTTTTCTTCTCTTTTTTCTTTTCTTTTTTTCTTTCTTTGCCTTTTGTTTTTCTGAGATAGGGTCTCACTGCATGTCTCTGTGCAGCCTTGACCTGCCAAGTTCAAGTGACCCTCTGACCTCAGCCTCTTGGGTAGCTGGGATCACTGATGTGTGCCACCAATTCTGGCTAATTTGTAAAATTTTTTGTAGAGAGGAGGGTCTCATTATGCTGCCAGGCTGGTCTCAAACTCCCGGCTCCAGTGATCTTCCTGACTTGGACTTCCCAAATTGCTGGGATTACAGGTGTGAGCCACCGTGCCCAGCCAGCTATGATTTTACATAGCATCATTATTATGTTTGTATAACACCTTTCACTTTTAATGTTCGAAATAGCATCATTGTAATTGGAAGGTATACCTTTTTGTCCTGATTTTACTAAGGAAGCTTAGAAAGTTTCTCTGTAATAGTGATTTTCAACCAGACTGGGGAACTTTGTGACAGAGCTTGCTGGGAGGATTTTGTCACCCCACACATACCCAGTAGAGAGTCTGAATCATTGCTGCATGAAGTCACTCTTGCAAGTGGGGTGGCGGAGAAGGGAGGGATTGTATTCCACAGATTGAGAACACCCTGTTTGGTGGTATTTTATACTGGTGTGCACCAAACAAACCTTTTCTCTCAACTCACACTATCCCACCCAAAATAGATAGGGAAGTCATTCTATAGGTTGTACACGCGCTGTGTGTTCCCTTCAGGTTTCTGTAACCACCAAGACTCTTCCTGTGCTCTGCACACAGCAGGCCTTTAAACATATTGCTTTGTTTGTTTGTTTGTTTTTGAGATGGAGTCTCACTCTGTTGCCCAGGCTGGAGTGCAGTAGCATGATCTCAGCTCACTGCAACCTCCACCTCTTGGGTTCAAACGACTCTCATGCCTGCCTCAGTCTCCCAAGTATTTGAGATTACAGGCATGTGCCACCATGCCCAGCTAATTTTTTTGTATTTTTAGTAGAGACGGGATTTCACCGTGTTGGCCAGGCAGGTCTCCAACTCCTGGCCTCAAGTGATTCGCCTGTCTCGGCCTCCCAAAATGCTGGAATTAGAGGCATGAGCCACCGTACCAGGCCCATGTTGCTTTTTTGAATACAAGACCAGAGAGAGCTGGAGCAGTGAGCTCCCTTCTTTATCCAGCCTTGCATTCCTATGCTTTAAGGTACCCATCATGGGCAAAGCACATGGAAGATTCGAGACCAAGTCAAGCAAATGGTTCCAAGTTACCCCAAGAGGGAAATTGTAAGTGGTAGCAGGGCTGCTGCCACAAGTTAGGCACAGGGCCCAGCTCCTTCTAATCCAGGAAAGAAAGTGGTTGGAACTGAGGAGAAACAACTTTTAAGGCATTCAAGGAAGGAGAGCCTAGTTTAGTTAGACATGATCTATATGAAGAAGGGACATAGAAGACTGAGGGAAACTGATGTCTCTTTTCTCCAGGAATTCCTCTGGAGTACCAGTTTGAGAAACCCTTGTCTGGAATGTCATGGGGAAGGTTGGGGTGACTAGGGGAAGAGATAACAGGGAGTATTTAGGTTATAAGTAGTCATGATCAGTAGTGAAGAGGCACAGTTTATGGGCAAGACAGAGATAGAACTTTTAGGCCAGTCAATATACTGTAACATTTTTTCAAATCTGAGGATTGTTAGATTTTTGTGGCCAAGTAGAGAAAGATTTCTTCACAGCTGTCTCTAAACACTTTGCCAGTTACCTGTGGTTGAAGGCAAGGTTTCATTCCTTGAATCCCTAACACGGAGTGCAGTGCCTGGCGCCCAGTAAGTGATCATTAGGTACTTGTTGAATCAATAAATGGACATGTTTTAAAGCATCTTGGGGGCTGGCAAAAAGATGTACTTAAATACTAAACATTGTGTACAGAAGAGAAGATGTCTTTTTTTTTTTTTTTT
>NW_012103443.1:2019640-2022130 GCF_000951045.1 Mandrillus leucophaeus
TTATTACTGTTGTCATGATGGGAGACTACGCTAATGAGCACAAGTTAGAAATTAAAAGGCCTAGTTCTAGTGCGACTACCTGTTTTGGGGAAAGGTTTTTAATCTCTGTGAGCATTGGTTTCCTCGTCTATTAAAGAAGGATAATAATAACAAACCTGCCCAGAGTACCTTACATCTCAGGTACTAGTGATGATCAAATGAAAGAAAACTTGGAACAAAGCCTTGGAACCAGAACCACCCCTTTGCCCTTTGCCAATGTCTATTATAGCAGCCTATGAATAGAGTTTTTTCCAAAGGCAAGAATTTACAGTCCAGCAATATTTTGAAGTAATCAGTAATCATTTGCATTAAGACTGCCAGCTCATCCGTCTTCGTAGTGAACAAACAAGAGTGCAAGTCTTCATCATCAAGTACATTAGGCTCTGTAAGGCGCTGCTGATTAGTGAAGAGTTCTTCCAAATTCAGTGACATCAAATGGCTTCATACTTAGGATCACAGTAACCTAAAATGCCACCGAGCACTCTGGGAAATTGTCGGTGTTTCTTAGATCCAGGAAAGTTTTCTTCCATAAATTATCATAGCATTGGGCAATTTTCTAATCCGGTTATTTAAGAATCTGATCACTATCAGCATTAAGAGATGATGTTTTGTGTCATAACATGAAGAGGGAGATTTCAAAAAAGAGATAATGTTTGGAAAGGGGGCAGGATGGCAAGAAAGTGACCTTTTCTTCTTCCTGTTCTGGAGTGATGGCTCTTAATTTGTTGAATTATGATCCCCCCTCCTCTCCCCAGTGGCCTCATGCGGAAACACAAAAGCAATTTGCACTCTGCTTCCCACAGTTCAGAGAACCACTAAATCCCGTGACATTAAGACTACCTGATCTGGTATATTACAATTGAATTTTGCTTTGAGTCAATTTGTATGTGGTCATGAAGGATGTTCAGTAAGTCAGAGCTCTGTTGGTTTTGGTTTCTGAGGTAAAGTCGATCCCGTTATCTACAACCATTGATTTGAGAGTCTGATCTTGGAAATTCAAATTTTAATCTGTTACATTTTTAGAAGGATGTGTTACTGGTTGTATAGTCTAAGTGAAAATGCACTGTGAACTGTTAAGAAGGGCACTCTAGGAAATGTTTATAAAGCTGGATGTTGAGTAGATAATTGGAAAACTATTATTTAAACATATGAACTAGTATCAGGATAAATAGCTAATGCATGCCAGGCTTAACAGCTAGGTGATGGGTTGATAAGTGCAGCAAACCACCATAGCACACATTTACCTATGTAACAAACCTGCACATCCTGCACATGTATCCCAGAACTTAAACTTTTAAAAATTATGAAATAGATGCAGATAACCCAAAGTAAACTATTTGTATAAATTGTGCATAGTAAGTGGCATTTCTTTGGAGCATTTGTGTATTTTTTATAACCGTACGAATATGTCAAAATTCTCTCATGAAGGCTGAGGCGGGCAGATCACGAGGTCAGGAGACCATCCTGGCTAACACAGTGAAACCCTGTCTCTACTAAAAGATACAAAAAAAAAGTTAGCTGGGCGTAGTAGCGGGCGCTTGCATTCCCAGCTACTCAGGAGGCTGAGGCAGGAGAATGGCGTGAACCCGGGAGGCGGAGCTTGCAGTAAGCCGAGATAGCGCCACCGCACTCCAGCCTGGGTGACAGAGCAAGACTACGTCTCAAAAAAAAAAAAAAATTCTGCCATGAGTTGATTTTTGGGGCCATAGCTACAGCTCATCATATATCTGATGATGTTATTTCAGGCAACTTTTCTGACCTCGGTTTGCTCATTTGTCAGATGGAGATAATAATACCAACTTTATAGACATGCTATGGGCATTAAGTCAAATTTCATTTATTTAGTGATTTTAAAAAAATAGATATATACAAAAGTAAGTTATATGATATATATATATAATAGAAGGTGCTAAGTGCTGTGGGAAAAAATCAAGCAGGCTAAGGAGGATGGGGGACACAAGGGCGTTTAAAAAGTTTGTCCAAGTAGGGGCTGAGCACGGTGGCTCTGGCCTGTAATGCCAGCAGTTTGGGAGGCCAAAGCTGGGGATCGCTTGAGGCTAGAAGTTCGAGCCCAGTCTGGCCATCATGGCAAAACCCCCTCTCTACTAAAAATGTAAAAATTAGCCCGGCACAGTGGTGCATACCTGTAATCCCAGCTACTCAGGAGGCTGAGACACAAGAATTACTTGAACCCAGAAGGCAGACATCGCACCAATGTACTCCAACCTGGGCATCTGAGTAGGACTCTGAGTATACAAAGTATTTGAAACTTATCAGGTGTTCAATAAAAGTTAGCATGCATGTATATGGATGGAATTTGACCTTGCCATGTGCAAATCCAAGTCCATATAAAATATGGAATATGGGATCGGGCACAGTGGCTCACGCCTGTAATCCCAGCACTTTGGGAGGCCGAGGTGGGCATATCATGAGGTCAGGAGATCGACACCA
>NW_012103443.1:2023640-2024668 GCF_000951045.1 Mandrillus leucophaeus
ATTAGACAACTTCCTAAGTCATTTCCATTTTAATTGTTATTATTTTAACAAATAACTCATTTCTAACAGCTATTTTGGCAGAATCAGTGATTCTGGACCTGTTTTTACTTTTTAATTGATAAGTGCTTGAATCATTGCAACCATAGTGAGCTCTGACTGGGTTCTGTGCCAGAATTCTTCTTGGGTTCTTGGAAGGGTCCTTGCATTTACTGGATTTAACCAGTGATCTACTGTGGATTTCATTTGCACACCTCAGTGAAAGTTACATAGACCTTAAAACACAGTAATATAAAAATACTTTCAAGAAGAATTTACGTAAAAACATAATATTCTAGGAAATACAAAAGCAATGTCAAGTTGGGAATCCATTCTGTTTATCAGAGGAAGAACCCATAGCTGCTACTTATTTATGCACTTCCACTTTTTATCCCCTCTATCTCTGGCCCTACAGTTCTGTTTTAAACCCCTGTGGACCCTATCCCAACCCCTACCATCCTGTATAGTGCTAGGCCACGCTAGGAAAGAATAAAAGGGTGGATAATGGGCTGTGTAAACTGGAAAATTCCACTCTAATGCAAAGTACCATGAGAAAGTGAAAGATATCATTATATGTCTACATTTCTGTAATCGTGTGGTATCAGAAGTCTAAGCCAATGTAAGAGCTTTACCTTTAGACTTGAAATCATGTGAATTTTAACATAACTCTCAGATCCAGAACACAAGGATTTACCTTTCAGATCTGCCCTTCATAGTTTATGTCCAGTTTTTTAAATTAGTTGCCAATGTATAATAACTGGAGAGTGGCATTTTAAAACATCCAGATTTACAGCCTTTCTTGAACTATTAGAAGATCCACATTCTTGCACCTGTCAACTTGAGCCAGGTGTGTGCTGTCCTCCTCGAATGGAGTTTGTACCTTCACTTATCAGCTTCTACGCTTTCTGCATAAAACTTTCCCCGTTTGATGAAAGTGAAGCTCATGTCTTCAGTTCCAATTATGCTTTTACAGGTGTATGTTCATGGGATTG
>NW_012103443.1:2030068-2031260 GCF_000951045.1 Mandrillus leucophaeus
TACTAAAAATACAAAAAATTAGCCAGGCGTGGTGGTGGGTGCCTGTAGTCCCAGCTACTCAGGAGGCTGAGGCAGGAGAATGGCATGAACCCAGGAGGCAGAGCTTGCAGTGAGCCAAGATCATGCCCCTGCACTCCAGCCTGGGCAACAGAGCAACACTCCGTCTCAATAAAAACAAATAAATAAAACAATATGGAATATGGATGCCTAAACTATACTTAAGATGTATGTATATGTGAGACAGGGTTGCAGTGTCTCTAAAAAGATAATCATAAAACCACATTCTCTTCCTTTTTGTAAACCAAAACAATGGAAATTACAACTAATATTTGTTGAATGCCTACTTTATATACATTAATTAACCTCATTGTATATATTACATTTATTATATTAAATTATTCCTTGTAGAAACCCTGTGAAATAAAACTGTTATTATGTCATTTTTAAGATGAAAATAGTGAGAAATAACTCAAGAAGATGAAAAGAAGCTGAGTAGCCCAAGGTTAAGAGTTAGGAAGAAGCCGAGCAAACTTTAAACCCAGGTAGTCCGCCCCTAACCTGACTTTTAACGTAGGGAACCATGAGACTTCCTGCTTCTTTGTTTGTGTGAGGACATCTAGTTTGCTAAGGGGTCATACATTTACCTAGCATTTCTTATTCTGTCTCTGCTTACTTAGCTTTTCACAGGGTGAGCACCAGGCTGCCCCAGAGTCTGGCTTTGATGGCAGCTTAGGAGAATCCAAGGATTAACACGCATGTCCTCATAGCTCACCAAGTTGTGTGGAGTTCTCAGGTCCTCCTGTCTCTCTCCACAGAAGCTGTGGTGCAGGGGAACCTAGGTTTCAGTAGGTTTTTGATGTTAAGGGAACCCTGAGTCTCTGGAAATCCTGTCTGCTGAGCCAAAAGCATTTTTCTTGATTATTTGCGTTGCAATTAGCCCACCTTAGCACACAGAGTAAAAGCTGAGGAGATTTCAAACACTCCTGGAATGCAACCATCAGAATACACTGAATTGCCACCGTATTGCTCATAATATACGCTGGCAGAATCTCACTATAACACTTAAAATAAATTCTTAACATGCTAGTTGGGGAAAGAATGGTGGCGAGTGCGGCCAGCTCACTCCTGGCACAGTAAATCTGCCATGAATTGCTGAGATGAGGAAGAAGTTAGAGAGAGTGGCAGTATATAT
>NW_012103443.1:2032870-2035724 GCF_000951045.1 Mandrillus leucophaeus
ATTAGCATTATGCATTTCTGTCTACACTAAAAAGAGTAACTAGACATCACTTGATGAAAGCTAAGACATTTGAAAATTTTTGCTTTTTAACTTGATTCTCTCAAAATATCCTCCTAATCAGAATCACCACTGTAGTAAATGTTATTTCAATCACTCAAAAAATATTTACTGAACACCACAGTAAGAAGAGTGCACACTCTAGCAGGGAGATGGAGAATAAACTACTAGAGATACATATTAATTCAGATAGAGATAAGAGCCAGTAAGCAAAAAATAAATAAAAAATAAAAATAAAGCAAAAACAAAACAGAGGCAGGGGCAAGGGTAATGGGTGATGCAGGCTGGAGGTGCTATTTTTTTAGCTAAGATATTCAGGATAAATCTCTCTGACAAGGTTACAGATGAGATATTATCATCGATTAGAGGTGATGTATAAACTTTGTTCAATGTCAACTGTTGGACTTTTTATTCTTGTGTTTGGGACTTTTTGTTTTTGCTAAACATTTCTGTAAATATCGAGGATGTTAGGATAGCTGAGCTTCATGAACTTGGTTTGAAACTGGAGAAAAGAATATTTTATGAAAGTGCTGGTAGTTGCAGGAGAGCCAAGTTCAGGAAAAGACCAATTGAAGATTCAAGAAAATAGAGTGATTGATGACTGAAGTTAAGGAGGAAATGAGTGGCCCCTGGAGGACAGGCAAAGAGATAAGCCGTGGACAGCAGGAGATCTATATGTTCCAGCTCATCGTTTCCTGTAGGAAAGACAAACCAATGATATCATGAAGTCAGCACTTTTTCCTTACTCTCTGCACAAAATGTTATCTACCTGAGTCAAGTGAGGCTCTTTTTTTTTTTTTTTAATCCCAATTATATTTTACAATATTACATTTACATGGTTCTCATAAATATGCTTATTCCTTTTCCTGTGACTCATATGTTACTCAGAAGTTACTGGCTTCCTTTAACTTCAACTGAATCTCCAGACTCTCTTAAGGATATCTCTTTGACAGTGGTGTTGACCCTAACAAAGTTGCAGCTCATATTATCCCCAGGACCCTGGGAGTAAGCGCCATTTCCCCACTAGACGTGCTCAGTACTGTTCTGGTCAGTTCTGCAGACATATCTCAGGTATTGTGTGCTCTGTGAAAAAGAAGCAAAGGTGAAGAGGATACCTGTCCCTAAAGATTAACCATAGCTACTGGGACTGGCCTTCCCAGCAAGAGCCCCGCCCTATTTTGCACACTGGGGAGGCCCCAGGTGTCTTCAGTTTGGCCCCTTGATGGCTGTTAATCATGGAGCTGCAAAGTCCACTGTCTACCAAGACAAGGCTGGGGAGAACTAGAGCAAACTGCTGAGAAAATGCCCAGCTCTAGGCCATAGCTGCGGCTGTGATGCAGCCAGTTGTTGCTACGTGGAAATGAAGGCATAACTTGGCTTAAAACATCTGATTTTTGAAAGAAAAGGCAAAAATCTGAACTCATATAAAATCTCTTCATATGTGAATATTGGAAATTAATTAGTTTTTTTTTTTTAAACCCTAATAAAGATTGTATTTAAAGGAGATGTGGGACCTGTTAACAAGCTGTGTGACTTTGAACAAGTTGTTTTTCCTGTATGGATTCATTATCAGGAAAATTGGGACCCACTGACTATGAGGTCCCATCTAGGCCTAAGATTCAATGTTTGATAGTTGGAAGCCAAGACAGAATTGCTATGACTTGGCAAGGTCTGTCGGTAAGAGGACTGTGTCCACCTTGCCAAACCCCCTTAATGTAGGAACAGAGCATGTGCCATGTCTACCTCTCTGGATCATCAGTAAATACATCAATAAGGAGTAGATATTTCTAGTATTCAACAGTCATTTATCAAGAGCTTTCACTGTGCCAAGCCCTGTGCCAGTCACCGTCCTTCAGGCCTCTTTATGTTGATAAGGAGATTTATTATTTCTAGCTCTGACATTCGGGCACCCAGCCCAACACTGGGCTCAGAACAAGGGCTCAATAATACATATGTAACAAACCTGCACGTTGTGTACATGTACCGTAGAACATAAAGTGTAATAAAAAAAATGGTAATAATTGTTGGTTTTCTTCTCCTCCTTCCCTGAAGTTGCTGCCATGGAGAATTCCTCCAGAACTCATTTTGCTTGACTTCTTCCCTTGGCCTAGGATATGTTTATCTTTCTTTAGCAATTTTAACTACTCTCAAAAGCCAGCTCAAGTCTATCCTCTTTTATTTCTGCCCACAAACCCTGAACTCTGCTTGCTCACATTCATTTAAATATTAATTGAGCATCTACTATGTTCCTGGTACTGTTCACAAGATGAACAAAAGCTCTGCTTTTAAGAACTAAAATTCTGCAGGGCTGGAGGCAAGGAGGAAACAAACTATGAACCAGTAATAAGTGAGAAATTGATCAAATGGTATTACCTGGAAAATAAGGGTGATGTGGTAGTTATTTCAGACCTACTTTAGATTGAGTGGCCAGGAAAGGCCCCTCTCAGAAGGCAATATATATTCTGTGACCTATTGATAAGAAGAAAGCAGCCTTGAAAGACCTGGAGGAAGACAGCATTCCAGGTGGAGGGAATTGCAAATTCGAAGTCCCTGAGGGAGGAATACAACTGCCTCTAGGAGGAATATATAAGAAGTCTGTCTGTCTGGAGCATAAATTAGAGGCAGAGGGGAGAGGTACTAGGTGAGACCAGACCAGAGAATTTGGTCAGGTATAAAAAGAAAACAAGGAAGTTTTCTTCCCCCATTCCCCCAACTGGAGTAAAAATTTCTAGAAGGAACTAGGACTATTCTGTCTTTTTTTTTTTTTTTTTTTTTTTTAATCCCAATTATATTTTAC
>NW_012103443.1:2035774-2038670 GCF_000951045.1 Mandrillus leucophaeus
TTTTTTTTTTTTTTTTCCTTGGCTTCCATATACCCAGTTACTTAGTTACTATTTAGTTAATTGACTGAATATGAGGAACTCACTAATCATTTAGTATTTAGTGTAGCAAAGTAGGGTTACATTTCAGTGGTTTGACTTAGGAATATTCAGAAGGAGTGAGCTACATCTAACAGCCTAGTAGGTTTGAACAGCCCTTTCTTGATGGCTATTTCGGCAGTAACCATCTGAGGACAGAGTTTCATTCCTTGCTTCTTAGTTCATCTGTGTGCTATTTCATTGCATGTTATTTTGACCCAGTAGCCAACAGCCCTCTAACATGGTTTAGGGGATAAAGAAGCAGGCAGAGGGGCACTTCCACAAGTCTTTGTAATTGAACCACCACCACCAGAAGATGGTTTCTCTCCACTAAGTCTGGCATTTTAATGAGAGAAGTTCTTTTTGTTTCCTATCTCTGGTAACTGACTACTCCTCCCCAATTCCCCTTCATCCTTTGCCTGAGAGAGATTAAAGGTGGCTGGAATGCAGGCTGGAGTCATTAAGTGTTCTCTCCCTTAAAACGAAACACATGACATACACCAGTCCTTTCTGCAGAGTAGTGGACTGTCATGTGACTTGCTCCACTTGACCTTTTGATTTATAGAGTTGAAGAAAAGGGCATTGCAGAGAGGGGTGATGAATGAAGATATTTAGTTCTACCTCCTTTTTGAATTTCTGGGAAAAAAAAAATCAGTAGAAAGGAGGTCACTTCAATAATTATATCATTTCTACACATTTTAGACATTGGGAGTTACTTGTGTTAGAATTGATTGCAGATCTGTCTGGCATAGGCATCATGGCTCCTAAGTCTAGATTTTCTTCTTAATGTACCATCACATTGATTTATTAATTTGTTCTCTTCCTCTCTCCTAACTTTTGTTAATATATGCATTTTTAGTTCCTTGTATTAGACTATTATTTACTCTTTTTTCTCATGTATTCGAATCATGCATAATTTTGTTCAAAGAATAATTTTCTGGAATAATAGTGCTTTTCATTCATATAATAAAAATGCATGTGTTTATTTGTTTATTACAAAAGCAGTGCCTGGAAATAGGATCTAAGTTTGTTCCTTTTATTTGTGGATGAAGATCTGTCTTCCATAAATAAAACTTGGAATAAAAGCATTGCAATTAGAATCAAATAGTTATTGAAGATTCTTGGAAACCTAGGGGTGCGTGTGCTCATGAAATGACTTTTTAAAAAACTGTGGTATGGCGCAGTGGCTCAAACCTATATTCCCAACACTCTGGGAGGCCGAGGCAGGAGGATCTCTTCAGATCAGGAGTTTGAGACCAACCTGGGCAACATAGCTAGACCACATCTCTACAAAAAATTAAAAATTAGCTAGGTATAGTGGCACATAACTGTAGTCCTAGCTATTTGGGAAGCTGAAGCAGGAAGATTACCTGAGTCCAAGAGTTTGAGGTTACAGTGAGCTATGATCACACAACGGCACTCTAGCCTGGGTAACAGAGTGAGATCCTGTCTCAAAAAAAAAAAAAAAAAAAAAAGAGAAAGGAAGAAAATAATTTGATTTCACTGATATATGCCTGATAAAATGCCAATTATAAAACTGCTAACTGCTTGATTCTGGGATGATTGATTTTGCATACCTAACTCTTATTCCTTTGTTTCATACCTTTGTTTTTATTTGTTTTCCTGATGCTTTAAATAGAGAATTTTTAAAGGGATTAGTATATTTCTACAGTTGTTTCTTCTTTAATCACAAGTATTTTAAACAGAGTATGTTAATTTTCAAATTGCAGACAAAACTACCTATTGCAAGTTATTCCAACCTTCTTATTCATCTCCAGAGATGTGTGTTGGTGTCATGGTTTCGGAACGCCCTCCTGGAGTAATGTGTCAATGTCAAATGCACAACTGTAAGCTCATCAACTTTAAAGGTCTTGTTCTTCGGCTAATCAAACCCCACAGAGTTCATTACATTTTCAAAATCCTCCAAGCCCTCATTATGCATGACAGCAGAAATGTAGTCAATTTCATCTAGCTAAGAATATTATTCAATGGAGCCCCTCAGAGAAGGGGAAAAAAGTAATCATTTCATAATCAATTCTGAGTTTTTCATGCTTCACATTTATATATTCAAGAGCATATGAAATAATAAAGAAATATGTCATCATTGTGTTTCTTCAGGCTACACTGAACACAGCTTTGATTGTCCAGAAATAAAGTGGCTTTCCTAATGTGATTTGGGCTTCTAAAAATCAGCATGCTTTCATCATTAAGGGACAGCACCTTTTATGTGTTAGCTGTAAAGTGTGCAGGTGTCAAGAACACACATATGAAGTCCTGAAGGCATTATTATTGCACATGATTTGTTCTTTCGTGTCTTTTCTTATTTCTACTGGCCTTATTTGCATCTAGGGCCATTTGCAAAAGTTAAGGAAGGGGAACAGGGTAGGATGTGTGAATTCAACTATTCTAATTCTCCTGGATTACAAGATTTTGAGGGAATGTGGTAGTGGAGCTTAGGCAGGAGAGGTATTATGAATGTGAGTAGGAAGTTATGAACTCAGTGGGAAAACCAGCACCTGAAGCAAAAGTTCCCCCAGGCATCTAGTGCCAGGGGAGTTATGACTACTTTCTATTAGGGATAAACCAGGCCTCCTGAGGTTCAGTAAAGTGATCATTCCCACCTTAGAATCAGCTATATTAGTAAAAGCAACCTCCAAGGTAACTGTCATGTGCCCCTGCCTGGACAGAGTATCGCTGGGTTTTGGATAGTAGGGGCTGAGGACCTGAGGGATGGGAGAGAAAATGCAGTTGGAAACAGCCTCCCCTAACCGCTTTCCCTCTTCCCTTCCCTCAGCTTGTTGAGTCCCTGACCTCGTCGTCC
>NW_012103443.1:2039893-2116624 GCF_000951045.1 Mandrillus leucophaeus
TCTATAAAAAAAATAACAAAAAATTTAGAACTACATCATGAGGACACGACTGCCAAACCCCTGGTTCTAGATCAGTGGTCAGAAAACTTTCTCTGAAAAGGAAGTAATATTTTAGGTTTTGTTGGCCATACAGTCTCTGACAACTGCTAACTCTGTCATTGTAGTGTGACATCTGCCATAGACAATTTGTAAACAAATGACCATTGCTGTGTTCCAATAGAACTTTATTTGTGGACACTGAAATTTGAATGGCATATGATTTTCTCGTTAGAATATTTTTCTTCTTTGGATTTTTTTCAACCATTTAAAAATGTGAAAGCTGGGCAGAGCATGGTGGCTTATGCCTAAATCCCAGCTCTTTGGGAGCCTGAAGGGGGTGGATCACTTGCGGCCAGAAGTTTGAGACCAGTCTAGGCAACATAGACCCTGTCTCTACAAAAAATTTCAAAAATTAGATGGATGTGGTAGCTCACACCTACTACTCGGGAGGCCAGGGCAGGAGGACCACTCGTAAATACCCTAAGTCTTTATGCTTGTTCACGGAATACAGTTATGAATTCTAGACACAGCAAGATCAACTCACAATGTGTCATCATGCAGTCACTCTGGGCTTTTTTTCATCTAAAAAATGATGAGGTTCAACACTTTTACACTGCTGGTGGGAATGTAAATTAATACAACCACTATGGAAAACAGTGTGGAGATTCCTTAAAGAACTAAAAATAGAACTATCATTCAATCCAACAATCCCACTACTGGGTATCTACCCAAAGGAAAAGGAGTCATTATATGAAAAAGACATGCACACATGTGTTTATATCAGCACAATTCACAATTGCAAAGATATGGAATCAACCTAAATGCCCGTCGGCCAACAAGTGGATAAAGAAAATGTTATATATATATATATATCACATATATATCATGTGTATGTATGTGTGTATATATATGCACATACACCATGGAATACTACTCAGCCATAAAAAGAAGTGAAATAATGTCTTTTGCAACAACTTGGATGAAGGTAGAGGCCATTATTGTAAGTGAAGTAACTCAAGAACGGAAAACCAAATATCAAATATTCTCACTTATAAGTGAGAGCTAAGCTATGATGGACACAAAGGCATAAGAGTGATATAATGGACTTTGGGGACTCAGCGGGGAAAGTTGAGAGGGAGTAAGAAAGACTACACATTGGGTACAGTGTATACTGCTTGGCTGATGGGTGCACCAAAATCTCAGAAACCACTGCTAAATAGCTTATCAATGTAACCAAAAACCACCTTTACTCCAAAAACCATGGAAATAATTAAAAAGGATGGGGTTCGGTTAAATGGGCTCTGAGGTTATGTGATGTCTTCGGTTTATTTTCTGTGGAAAAAAAAAAAGGTATTTTTACATATTGACTTTTATTGAGGCAAGGCATATTGTTGTCATCAAATGAGATGGAAAAAGTTAACGCCATATCCCACTGTGAATGCAGCACTTTCAGACCATCCACCAGAGTCCCGGCTCAGGCTCCACCAGCCTCCCCATCTGCCTGGGCTCACCCTTTGGGGCATTCAGCTTCTGCCTCCATCTCCTTTTGCTGCTGCAGTATCTTTGAGATGAGTGACAATAGTTTGAGAAACAAAACGTCCTGGCCTGGGGGTGGGTTGAAAGACACAATTATGGGAATTATTAGTCTTCTTATTTCATATAATTGTAGCATGTTTTTCTCTCAAGAGCACCACAAAAAGGTTGAAGGAGTAGGGATTATTTATCCTGGAGTGGGGAAGACTGTGGGGAGGGAAATGACTGAGTAACAGCATGGAGTATTTAAAAAGATGATAACCAACTGCTGTCTCTTCTCACTAAAGACAGAGATTAAGAAATTGATAGTAAAGGTCTAAATTAAATGTGAGGAGTAATATCTTGCCAGCAAGCATGATTAAACTCGCAAGCAAGTTCCTAGGGGAGGTCTCCGTGGATAGGAGGACGCGAATGCCCAGCCTAGAGCCAGACGTCTTATTTTCTGGTTTTTGTTGCTGGCACTAAGGTCTGCCTGCAAGATCTGAGGGACAGACCCCCCAGGCCTGGACTCCTGGCCCCCAGCATTTTGATAAAGCAAAGGTGCTCCACACAGACATAAAGAACAGACCAAAAAACGCAGCAATTGCCATCAGAACAAAATCTGCAGCTTCAGGGAAGTTAGCTGAGCTTGGGGTATTTCCTGGAAGTTTATGGAAGAGTTTGATCTCAATTGGGTAAAGCTGGGCATGAAGATAGTGAAGACTTTTTAAGCCAGCCTGACCTCCAGAGCCATCAACTCATGGCGTTTCTTCCCTTTCTGTCTCCCCCACCCACTGTGTCTACCGCAGGCAGATCAGATTTGCTATATTCCAGAGAGGACTGGCTCCACCTCACTGTGTGTCCATTGAGAAACAGGCACAGAGCAAGCAGGGTGATGGTTTTTCAGGCTTCCCTGCTGAAGCATAGTTTCCAGCACATACTAAGTGCCTATCCTATGCATGGTGATTGTATACATGAATGAATGAAGCAGAGGTGGGAAAGAGGAGAGGGGCAGTGAATAATGAACAACCTGTAACTGGAACTCCAGATTTTGATACGCAGTCTCTCAGTTTTCAAACGGTGGCAACTAATTTCAATATTTTTTCCATCTTTATCAAGGTAAAATTGACAAATAAAAATTGTATATATTTAAAGTATGTAACTCTTTTTTTTTTTTTTTTTTTTTTTTTTTGAGACAGAGCCTCACTCTGTCACCCAGGCTAGAGTGTGATGGCACAATCTCGGCTCACTGCAACCTCTGCCTCTGGGGTTCAAGTGATGCTTCTGCCTCAGCCTCCTGAGTAGCTGGGATTGGAGGTGCGCACCACCACACCCAGCTAATTTTTGTATTTGTAGTAGAGACAGGGTTTCGCCATGTTGGCAAGGCTGGTCTTGAACTCCCGGCCTCAGGTGATCCACCCACCTCAGCCTCCCAAAGTGCTGAGATTACACACATAAGCCACCGCCCCCAGCCAATGCTTTGACATACATATCATTGTAAAATAATCATCACAGTCAAGCTAATTAGTATCTGTCACCTTTTATAGTTTTTTTTTTCTCGCTGTGTCTGTGTGTGTGTTGCGAACAATTAAGATCTACCCTTTCAGCAAATTTCAAATATAATAAAGCATGGTTAACTATATTCACATTACTGTGTATTAAGTCTCCAGAACTCATTCATTTTTCATAACTGAAACTTTGTACCCCTTGACCCACATCTTCCCATTTTCCCTTCTACTCCTAGCCCTTCTACTCTCTCTTTCTGTAGACTTGACTTTTTTCAATTCCTCATATAAATGGGATCATGCAATGTTTGTCTTTCTGTGTCTGGCTAATTTCACGTAGTGTAATGTCCTCCATGTTCATCCATGTGGTCACAAATGGCAGGATTTATCTCTCTTTATGATCAAATAGTGTTTAATTATATATATTTTTGTGTGTGTGTGTGTGTGTGTGTATACCACATTTTATTTATTCATTAGTCAACAGACAATTTAGTTTTCTTGTGTGTCTTGGCTATTATGAATAATGCTGCACCAAACACAGGAGTGCAAATATCTCTTTGAGGTACTGATTTTATTTCCTTGGCAATATACCCAGTAGTGGGGTGCTGAATCATAAGGTAGTTCTGTTTTAAATCTTTCAAGAAACTTCCATACTGTTTTCCTTAATGGCTGTACCAATTTACATTCCAATCAACAGTGTACCAGGGTTCTCTTTTTTCTGCATCCTCACCAACACTTATTATCTGTTGTCTTTTTAATAATAGCTATTCTAAGTGGTGTGAGGTTGTAGCTCATTGTGGTTTTGATTTGGAGTTCCCTGATAATTAGTGATGTCAACCACCATTTCATATATCTGCTGGTCATTTGTAAGGCCAGACTTACATACCAGCCTTCCTGAAGTCAACTTTTGAAAAATGTCTATTCAGGTTCTTTGCCCATTTTTTAAATTAGGTTATTTGATTTCTTGCTACTGAGTTGTATGAGTTCATTATATTTTTTTGATATTAACCTTTTATTACATGCATGGTTCACAAATATTTTTTCCCAATCCATAGGTTGCTGGTTCATTTTGTTGATTGTTTTCTTTACTATGAAGAAGCTTTTTAGTTTGATGTAGTCTCATTTAATAATTTTTGCTTTTGTGGCCTGAGCTTTTGACATCATATGCAAAAAAAATCATTGCCAAAATCAATGTTAAGAGAACTTTTGCCTTGTGTTTTCTTCTATAGTTTTGTGGTTTTGGATCTTACATTTAAGCCTATAATCCATTTTGAGTTAATTGTTGTATGTAGTGTTAGATAAAATCTGATTTCATTTTTCTGCATGTGGATATCCAGGTTTTCCAGCACCATTTACTGAGGAGACTATCCTTTCCCCATTGTGCGTTCTTGACACCCTTGCCAAAGAACAATTGACTAGACACACAGATTTGTTTCCGGGCCTTCTATTCTGTCCCATTTTTCTAAATTGTCTGGTTTTTTTGGCCAATACTAGACTGTTTTGATTACATAGCTTTGTAATGTATTCTTAAGCCAGGTAGTCTGATAGCTCTAGCTTTGTTGTTTTTGCTCAAAATTGTTTTGCTAATTCAAATTTATTTTTAAATACTATGGTAGTCAAGAAGATATATGTTTACTATTTGCTGCCAGCGTGTGGCCTTATCTTTAGAATCATGTAGAATTAGATATAAATACTGCCTATTTACTAGTTGCTGACCTTGGCAAGTTCTTGATCTCTCTGAACTCTAGCTTCTTTCTCACAAACAGAGAAATTGATTCACAACATAGCTGTGATTATGTATGTAATTTCTTTACATACATAAAATAATGTATGTAAAGAAATTAATATAGTGCCTTGCATGTTTGATAAATATTATTATAAGATCTGATATTATAATAGCTGATATATCATGTTGATCCATATAAAATTGCTGGTATACACTTATTTTTAAACTATAAAAATGGCAATTTCATATGGTTCAACATAATATTTTGTATAAAATCCTCCCCATCTACATTATTATGACATTATTGCCAATATTAAAGCCTATATACCCATTTCCTAAACACGCACTTATGATTCCCCCTTCCCTGCTCTATTTATTCCCATAGAATTTATCACTTTGAACGTATTCAACAAGGTATTTATTATGTTTATGGTTTATCATCTGTCTTCCCACATCTGCTGGTGTATATAAGTTTCGTAAAAAATAGGAATTTTCTCAGTTTTCTTCATTGTTTTTCCTTCCACATTGTACCTCAGTGCCTAGAATAATGTCTGGCACTTATTAGGCTCTGTGTAAATTATGTGTTGAGTGAACAGACTTACACTGATCTTCCTGAAGTTTAACTGAGCCTACCATGATCACATTCCTTCAAGCCTTAAAGGTTTAAGAGAACTATTGATTAGAACTGTACTAAATAAAATATAAATGCAGGTTATTATAATGATGGGTTCTTTAGGGCTCTGATTCTTGTGTGAGAACAGTAAAAAGTTGCCTAAAGAGTTGCATATCTGAAAAGCTGAATTTTATTAGTTGAAAAAAGCTAAGTAGAAAAGACTTATCTGGGCTGGGTATAGTGGCTCATGCCTGTAATCCCAGCACTTTGGGAGACTGAGGCAGGTAGATCATTTGAGCTCAGAAGTTTGAGACCAGCCTGGCCAACGTGGTGAAACCCCATCCTTACTAAAAATACAAAAATTAGCCAGGTGTGGTGGTGGGCACCTGTAGTCCCAGCTTCTCAGGAGACTAAGGCAGGAGAATTGCCTGAACCAGGGAAGCGGAGGTTGCGGTGAGCTGAGATCCCGCCACTGCACTCCAGCCTGGGTGACAGAGTGAGACTGTCTCCAAAAAAAAAAAAAAAGTATATTGTGTGTGTGTGTGTGTGTGTATATATACATATATAGAGAGGAAGTATTCAATATATCTCGGAAGTATTCAATGAGTTGGTTTTTTTTTTTCTCTTCCCCTGGCTATACACATGAGTTTGGCATAGTGCTGTATTTTTTAAAAGATGATCATCAGTTGCATTTGCCCTTTGATAAAAGGAAATTGGTTTAGTAAAGTAACTCTCCTTGGCAGTAAAGTGTGCCCTCAGAGTGTGCATGTGTATGTGTGTGAGTGTGTATATTACTGTAGGTATACATGTCTACGCAGACATATATTCATTAGAAAAGCCAATACAGGGAAGGAAATTAGAAGTTTAAAAAGTCCAATAGTAAAAGTCAAGCTGACTGGATTCCAGAAAGTCAGAGGAGAAAATGGTGGTATTGTGTTTAGAAGGAATGTCAGAGTAGCGTGCGTACAGAGGAAAGTGCTGATAAGCAGAATGACAAAAGCTGGTCTCATGAGTAATTCCAAGCAGCCAGAAAGCCAGGATACAATCCCCAGCTGATTGCCCTGCTATTCTCGGTATTCCACGTATCATGACTAAATCCACAGAGCCAATATGGTAAGTTGTGGGGGAATTCTGGGAGGTACTATGCTGTTTGTAAGGCCCAAGCAGATTCTGTACTCTTGTCTGCCCCGCCCACCCCCCATTTAAATACTCTAGTTAGTTGCTTCTGACCAGCTCCTACCTCCTTCCTGGGAAGTGGGGGAAACCTTTACATTTCCGAAGGCAGATATTTTTAGATGTGATGCTCTGTCCAAAGTGTTAACTAATTGAGTTATCAGGTTTCTTACTTGGCCACGGGGAATGGCAGTGGAAGAGGGAGAGAGCTTCCCAGAACAAGTAAGCATTTACAGCTTCTAAATGAAATGTGCTTTCCTTATAGAAGTTCTGTTTTGCCCTGAATAGTTGTGCCTTTTAAAAAATGTTTGTTGCTGGGTAGGAAGGAAATTAACCTGTTTGCACCATGGATCACTTGAGTTAAATATGTGTAGAACAATGGACCGTCCTTTCTTTCTGTTTTGTTCCGATCTGTACTCTAGATATGTTTTGCCTGTGATGTAATTTGGAGTGAGTTCAGCTAAGGCCTGCCTTAAGAGGATGCATAACAAAATACAAAAAGACAGGGGGAGATTAGGAGTGCAGGAAAAGCCTGGTAAATCCAAGAGTGTACAAAGGTTTACATGGTTGCACTTTTTTCAAGAGAAATCCAACAGCTTTAAAATTCAGCTTTTTCTGATGTATTAATTACAAAGGGCAATATGAAATTTTACAGTTGGGGGAGAAAACATAGAATTAAAATTTGTTTTTGAAACTCATATAAATGGTAGATGAAGGATGTAATTAGAATTTGGAAAATGTGATTTTATTTCTGTCTTAATAGAATTGCAGATAGATATAAATAAGTCATCTTGTTTAATAATTTTAGAGAATTGGCATAGTAAGCCATTGCCTCCTTAAGGTATACTATATAGATAAAGGGAGTAAATATTTGCTTTGTGTCTGTGAAGTTTTGAAGTATTTGATATTGAGGGATTCACCTAATGCTATGTAGATCATGGTATAGTTGAAAATTTTCATGTGATCTCATTTCTACCTGTATCCTTTCATCTAACTGTGCGATGTTATACAGTTAACATCAGTGTATCTAACTCTGAGAACACCTTAGATTCCTGAAGATTGTGTTTAAACATTTAGTGAAATAGTCATAATGACTAGAATGAGACATCATAAAAATGAGGACATGTTGCTTGTTCTAATGTCAGGTGGACAGACGTGCTAATGGTTTTGAGAAAACAGCTGTCATTTCACAGTGTTACAAAAAGCAATTTGGAAAACTTACAGTTTTTATCTTTATTTTAAATGGATTCAGTTTTCCTCTTTGTACTCTTAAAGACAGAATATTTTTTGCAAAAAGATTAACCTTTCGTGACCTTCATGGAATGTGGCAATATTGCACATGTACAATTATGAAATTTTAATCTGAGTGAGATTTTGTAAAACATTCTTTGTGTCTCAAAGAAAGCCTTTTTAAGGGTAAACTTTGAGATTCATAATAAAGCTATAAGATGAATGCCAGACATTAATGCCAATTGAAATTTACTAGTAATGTAATTAATGCCAATTGAAATGTACTAGTAATGTAAGCATATTGGCAAGTGAGTCCTAAAAATCATGTTATATCGCTCTAAAAATTATCAACTTACCCTTCCAAAACTTTTACACTGTACTGTTAAATTATGATGTGTATTCTGTTCCATCAGTTGTGGATTTGAAAACTTTACATATGCAGAATCATAAATTACATAGTTAGACAGCTTTGAGAAATACTCATTGCTGGGAAGGGTTTGAGCAATAAGGTTTGCTATAACAAATCTTAAAGAATGTACCTGAAGAGTTCTGGCCTTTTATTAATTAATAAATTTTAAAAATCTGAGATCCAAAAGGAAAGCCCAAATAAAAGTAGACCATCTTGTTTCTGCCTTCTGTCAGAATATATCAACTAAATGGTGAAAGCATTTGATCTCAGCCCATATGTGCAGTGTTTTCTGTTTTGGTGGGCATGCTGTTTGAAAAACGTGTAATAAAATGACAGACTGAATTGGAAATTATCATGCCCTAAGCAGTAACTCTGGAAGGGTACTGACCTGATACAAATCATATAGAAGTTCCATCACAATAGAGTAGCATATACTATTGCTGTACTGGGTTTTGCTGGAAAATGAAGAAGAATTTTTCCTCTCCTGCCTTCTTCTCTGACTTGAATGAAAGACTGAACACTTTATCTGCATGAGCTGAACTATGGATAAAATCCTTGCAAAGAGGGTATAGTAGATAATTGCATTTTCATGAATGATCATTAATACTTCCTGCTGCTTCTGTCCGACTTGTGGTTTTTACGGTATTGTTTAGAGATTTTCTGTATGGAAGAACTAGAACTAGTTTTGACATAAATGATTGATGAAAAGTTAACTTTAAAGTTTAACTCTTCAATAATGCTCATGAAAAAAACCTAGACTTTAATATTGAACAAAACCCAAATGTAATCCAATTTTAATGTGCCTTTTAGAGGTAGCTCATAATAAGATCCCTCAATAGCAACTGATGTGCATTAATTTTAAATCCCGTGACGTTACCCTATAATGCCAAATAGAAAATCTTTGAACTCGGCTGTTTCCTATTTTATATATATTTTTTCAGTGATTGATCCACTAATAAATACATATCTAATTATTGGAGGAATCCCTCATTTTATTGTTGATTTTCACTTAAGAAAATTGCGGGCAAGTAGGATATTTTCTACAGTCAAACTCAAAAAAAGGAATCACAAAACTTGTCTTTTACTGCTGAGACTATTACACTGTTTGTTTTGAAATGGAAACTTTTAGTTATATAGTAAATGTAATATTTACTTGCCAACTAAATTTGTGCTGTGTGACAATATAAAGATGCTACCTCAGGTCAGTTATAAATTTGGATAATAATCAAGTTTAAGTTATCTGTAAGACCAAAAAGAATTTACAATCTAATGTGGTGTCCTTTTGAAGTCATTCTCTTTATAATGTTAAGACATTTTTAGTCACAAAGTAAATATGTGTTTACCAACTCTATCCTAATTCTAATGTTTATTTTTTAGATGTTTTCTCATGATCCTCAGAATATATTGCAAAACCTAGTAATAAAAATTAAACTGTGTCTTCTAATTGGACTATTGACAAATATGTAATTATATTATATAGCATAAATTTCAGTGTATTTCAGGAAAATATTCATAGTTACTAATAATCACCTGTTAAGCTTAAGTATCTGTAAGGAATTTAATTCTTCTGTTTTAGGAGTCTCTTTTTACTTTTGTAAGTAAGATTTTTGTAAGAATATCTTTGTAGGTATTCATGATAGCAAACATTTCCAGAGAATAATGTTGGGTAGTGAATGCCATCTTTTTCTTTAGTCGAGTACAGTGAGTGATGGCAACCAGCTTGAAAAGTAGAAGCCAATAATGTTAAAAATTGCTTTTCAGAATCTAGATATGTTTCAGCTTTATTTAATCTTGAATTATTGATTATTTTGTATTCTAACTCAACATTATTTTGATGTATTGTAAATTTACATACTTCTGTAATTCAATGATTGTTGTCATATTTTGAAAACACATCTGTAAGATAAGATATATTTTGAACACTGCATACTTTTTTTTTTTTTTTTTTCAGACGAGGTCTCACTCCATTGCCCAGACTGGAGTGCAGTAGCACAATCACAGCTCACTGTAGCCTTGAAGTCCCAGGTTCAAGCAATCCTCCCACCTCAGCCTCCTGAGTAACTGAGGCTACAGGTGTACACCACCACCCCCAGCTAATTTTTAAAATATTTTTTGTAGAGACGGGGTCCCACTATGTTCAGCCCAAGTTGGTCTCAGACTCTTAGGCTCAAATGATCCTCTCCTCTCAGCCTCCCAAAGTGCTGAGGCATTACAGGCATGACCCACTACACCCAGCCCTACTGTAGACTTTTAAACACAGACTATATCTTGCTCATTATTTGATCCCCAGAACCTGGAACATAGCATGTATTCAATACTTGTTAAGGTTTTAAACAAAGCTTCATCTTTGAAGGGTACAGCCTCTCATAATTGTGGCCTTCTAGTCACCAGTTAGTCGTACAAGAGACTATTTTAAAATATTAAATATTTTAAAAAATTTTTTAAAGGAACATGCTCTAGTTAACTTTCCATTTTAGTGACTAGTATCAGGCTGTCATTTTCCATGTATAAGTTTCCCAGAACAAAGGATTGGTATCTGTGGTTGTGTTTATCCAACAATGACAAGTTGTCCTTAAGGAATTCTCATGCTGTCTTTCTGGCAGCATCACTTGCAGTGGAATTTGTTGCTTATTTCTCATATGTCATTTCCAAGGACCTTAAGTGGACATCCTATGGACAGTGTTATCCACTGGGGAAGTGTATTAGTGTCCAAGTATTTGGACTGTGTGGACATAGCCACTTGGAAAGACTCTAGGAGAACTAAAGCAAGGTAGCAGAAAAACAGTGAATAGGTACTGATTAGAATGATCCTAGTCTGTACTTTGCAATAGCAGCACTATATTTATTTAGACTTTGTCTTCCTGCTCAGTCATGCCTTTTGCTTAAAGTATTCTCTTCGGAGGTGTTAGGGCTTTGTATCATGAGGTCAATCAAGAACCCTGGGTGTCCCTGAGACCCTTCTAAAGTACCCTGAAGACTGGTATCCTTGACATAGTTCAACCAAAACAATATGTACATTAAAGAGATTTGCAGACTCATAAAACAATACCAGTCATCTCATCTTTTTTGTTTGTTTTGGAAAATACAGTTATGTTTCATAAGATACGTATTTTAAATGAGCATGTAATAAGATTGCCCTTGTTATTTTAAAATAAATTAATGATTAATTTTTAAATTCTCAGCTTTATTTTCTAATGTGGTAAATAACAATAGTTATAATCCTCATAATCAAAAGCTCTTTGAGGCTCCTCAGTGATATTTAGGAGTATAAAGTCATCTTGAGTAATGAGTTTGAGAACCACTGCTGTAGATAGATCACAGTGTGAGCGTTCTCGGCTTTGTTTGCTTCCCTTACTTTCTGAAAGCATTGGGCAAATGAGGTCAAGTTCATGGGTTCAGTCCCTGTATGTTTATTTGACTCTCATGCCTATAATTGTAGCCAAACTAGAATATTAACTTAAGATAAGTTTAAAGTGATAATTAATAAAGGATAATGTTAATTGGAGACCAACTGTGTGCCGTGCCATTTCTAACTGCTCGGCACGTATTATCTCCTTCAATGTCAACAGCCCTCTGAGTTAAATTTTACTGCTAATTTCATTTTACAGATAGGGAAATTTAACTACAGTGTGTTTAAGTGTCTTGACCAAAGTCACATCCTTTGTGAATTGCAGATCCAGGTTGTGAACTTAGGCATCCTGGGTCCAGAGTCTGAACTCTGAAATCACTAAACTATATTGACTTGCCAATAGAAAGTGACATATTAGTCTAGATCTATTTGCAAATACTTAGAAAACACCTATTACATAGCTCCTTAAGTAGGAGCCTTTGCTCCTAGTAACCCTCACAGTACGTTTTGGCTGTTAGACTATAACATAACTGAAAGTCACCTTCTGTATTTTAACTACTTATAACTACAGATTCCAATGGTTACCTTAACTTTGGGATAAAGTCTACTCTTACTTGTTTCATTTTACGTCATAAAAAATAACATCTTTCCTTATTTTCTTTACTACATGTTTCCTTCACACTTCTAGAAAGATTTCTTGTGTGTCTATGGATGTGCTCTTTCTATATTTTGTCCTTTTGTTGTATTCAATGTGAAGCTGTTTGAGCCTCCCAATTCCGAATCTAGTCAAGGAAAAATATAAATGTCACTTACCGATTATTTATGATCCCAAATCAGTCTATCTATCTGTCTATCTGACTTCTCTAGTGAGCTAACCTGGTTTTTAAAACTGTTTTTTATACATTCAAATAAGAACTTATTTAGCTATGTTTTCAACAAGGGCTCCTAAAATCCCTTTGTTGATTACAGACTTAAGTGAAAATGAAACATTTTAAGTGAAAAGAACAATAGCATTTTGGTATTTTTTTTTTTAAAATCAGCATGAAACCATCCTCCCTGCAAGCCCCCTACCTCCCAAAAAAGACAGATAGTTTCATTTACCAACAATTCTAGCAAGGCTCCAGCTGCATCAGCTGGTGCACAACGTTTTAGGATGATAAATTCAAGAACTCACTAGCTAACGCCTCCTCTCCCTCTGGTGCCATGGCCTCACCCTTCAATTCCTCTGGGCTTTTAAACCTCAGGCCTCTAATTATCTGACCAGGAAGCTGAAGTCCGTGGTATTGTAATTTCCTAGCTGATTCACACCATATAGAGTATATTTATGCATTGCAAGAAAATAGTTATGTTTGCAGTATTAAGTCTATCCACACTAAAAATGAAGCTATTTATTTCCTGATCTAAAAAAAAAAAAAAAAGCTGTTGGGAAAGTGTTCATCTATTCAAATACTTTCTCTTCTTTCTGCTACCTAGACCAGTTTTAGCTTATCACTGTTTTCAGTTGCTATATATAAAATGTGAATACTTGCCTGGATTAAATATTTTAGGACTCATGCCAATACCTCCCACATAATAAGGATCCTTAAGCATGAAGGCCTGAAATCCTTGTTCTGATTCATAACATACCAAATAAATGGAAAAATCCCAAACAGTTGTCATGTTTTATATAATCTATCATGTATAATGCCAGAAGTTACTGCTATGTATTTCCTGAGCAGAACATAGCAACATCTCAGTATTATGAGGTACATCTCTAAGGGACTCAGCAGTTTGTTATGGTGGTGGTTGTGTAGTCAAGCGATGCAAAAAACTGGAATCTGTTTTATAAACAAAGATCGCCATGGACTGCCAGATTTTAACTGCATAATACTATGTTGTTTCATTTTATGTTTAATGAAACAGAGTTGTCGGTCATTCGTAGCCATCTTCGTGTGTGAGGAGTGGGTCTAATTCATTCTTGTTCTGTATCATTAGGTGGTAGGAAGAACATTAAAGCCAGGGAACCCAAATTCTATTTTCAACACTTTCTCTAACTGGTTAATAAAATCACACCTCTCGTTGCTTCAGTTTTCTATTTAATAGAGATGATACAGTGACCGCTGCTTACCCCAAAATATAAGATGTGTATAACAGATAGAATTGTACATATTTCTTGTTGAATACAAAGCAAATTGTTTATTAAGACTAAGAGTTAATCATTACGGTATCTTTGCTTACCAGTTTACTAGTTCAGGGCTATGAACCATGAGATTATTTAGTAAATGTTGAGGTGAGTCGAGGGCTTGTACGTAAATGACTAATGCTATCACAAGATGATAAATGAAGGCGTGATGAGATGCATGCCAGCAGATCCCTCCAGGAGAGAGATGTTTAAAGCAGCCACTTTCTCTGGTAAACAAGGAAGAACAGATTATGCATCAAGGATTTCCTAGGCAGCTTGGCTCACAGGAAAGCAAATGAGAATTTCTTAACCGACATGTTCACGTGGGAAATAATTGCGACAGGTGAGCTAGATGAAGCAAAGCAAAAAGAGAGAAGGCGGTGACTGATAGAAAGTTTAGGACCCTGGGCAGGGCGCGGTGGCTCTTGCCTGTAATCCCAGCACTTTTGGAGGCTGAGGCAGGTGGATCACCTGAGGTCAGGAGTTCCAGACCAGCCTGGCCAATGTAGTGAAACCCCATCTCTACTAAAAATACAAAAATTAGCCAGGTGTGGTGGTGGGTACCTGTAATCCCAGCTACTCAGGAGGCTGAGGCAGGAGAATCGCTTGAACCCGGGAGGCGGAAGTTGCAGTGAACTGAGATTGTGCCACTGCATTCTGGCCTGGCAACAGAGTGAGACTCCATCTGAAGAAAAGAAAAGAGAAGAGAAGAGAAGAGAAGAGAAGAGAAGAGAAGAGAAGAGAAGAGAAGGGAAGAGAAGGGAAGAGAAGGGAAGAGAAGGGAAGAGAAGGGAAGAGAAGGGAAGAGAAGGGAAGAGAAGGGAAGAGAAGGGAAGAGAAAAGTTTAGGACCCCAGTGGCTTTATATTCTTTTGTTCAGCACGCACCTTCTGCCAAAAAAATGAAAAATACTTTAGGTGTTTTTGGGAAGGCTGTCATCTAGAACACTTACAGATTACAAACCAACGTTAACTACTGTTTCATTAAACCAGTGATTACTATCTTATTTTAACCCAATGGGGAAAAAAATTCCCTGAAATAAGCATGATTACACTTTTCCAAAGGACTAAATCTTCCTTATATTAACATTCCATTAGTGTGTATTAAGAAAGAAAAATAATTCTCCAGGGCTGCTGTATGTTTTGAATTGCCTAGCCCTGAGAATGCGGTGGATAGACTTGTTTTCCCTGCCCCTCCCCACCCCCAAAGCAACGTATTACTATTTCTCTTGTACTTCTTTGTCTCAAGAGCTAACAAGAAACAGGTTCAAACACAGCAGAGGTTTCAAAAGAGTCTGGTAATGAATACACCTGCAAAACCTACTTATCAGAAATGGTTTCTCCATCTGTGGGTATTTTCCTGGCTTATTTATTTGAATCTTTAGATTTCAGAATAATCAAAGACAAATATTTTATTAATTTTAAGGATGGCCTGGCTCTTCCTGTTGTATAGCTTCACCAAAGTCATGACAAACTCATGCTGCCCTAAAATTTCCTAATGAAATAAAGTTGAATGATTCCTTTTAATTTTAAATTTGAAAAGTATCTTGAGCTGGGCACAGTGGCTTACATTTGTAATCCCAACACTTGGGAGGCCAAGATGGGAGGATTACTTGAGCCCAAAACTCAAGAACAGCCTGGGTAACATGGCGAAACTCCATCTCTACTGAAAAATACAAAAATCAGTCAGGTGTGGTGGTGTGCACTGTAGACCTGGCTACTAGGGAGGTCGAAGTGGGAGGATTGCTTGATCCTGGGAGATGGAGGTTGCAGTGAGCTCCAGCCTGGGTGATAGAGAGAGACTGTCTGGCAAAAAAGAAAAAAAGAAAAGTATCTTGGATAAAGGGCTATACTTATTTTCATATCTTGGGTTAGGTACCTTGGCCACAAGAGAACTTTTATTAACACTGTTCCATCTTTGTTTATTTGGAAAATTAAACACTTACCATTAGCAGTGGAAGCATTTGCACATTGCATAATATCATGGAGCTTTTAGGGCAGGGGGGATCTTGCTTGTTATCCAGTCAAATCATCCTACCAGTTCCTTACATCATGTATAGCTTTCTGCCTAATACAGCATAATGACTTTGTGTCTGCAGCACAGTAAGATACCTTGCAACTTCCGTAGTGTAAGGAAAATGAAAGTTATGAGTCAAAATAGTTTGAAGTCAAAATAGTTGGCCATAGCCTGGTACAAATCAAGACAAAATGTTACTATATTGACCTCATATTATTAAGGCACAAATTCTCCTCTCCTGATCCCTATGATTTTATATCCTCTGAGAGAAAAGTGAAACTGGCTTTTTAAAATCTTACTTTATATTATCAGAAAATTTGAGACAAATGCAAATCCTGTTTTGCAGCTGAACACAATAAAGTTTACGTTGAGGGATATTAGAAATACCCACCCACCCACCAGCACCTGACATGCGTTTTCCCCCCATGGGAAAACTTTTTTTCTTCTCTGTATTTATTTCCATTGCTAATCAGTTTCCAAGAGAATTTTTAGGAGTCTGAATTCTGAGTGAGAAAAAAATACCCCCAGGGCCTGAATTCTAGATCCTCCTTTTGATGTAAACCAGATCATAGTAGACAGACTGGGTGAGGGTATGTTTTGTCAGCATATGGCAAGGTAAATCTCTTGAAAACACTGCCTTTACAAAAACAAAAGCCTGCCAGCACTGTATTTTTTTAACTGGTCCCACTCCCCTCTATTTAAAGATAAAGATGGGAACGTTGTTTTGCCTTTCAGCATGAGAGTGGCCACTGTGCACAGACACCCCGGCAGGTTGGAAATGTGCACCAGCAGGGGCCTTTCTGGCACAGGTCCCAGTGTGAAGATGCTAACCATGCCTAACATGTGTTAGGGGACAGTGACCTCATTTTCAGGGATGAACTGAGGTTACTTCCAAGCAAAATCCACGCAAAGGCAGCCTTGTAGCAATCAGAGGGAATCCGTGGAGCCAGCCCCTTTTACTTCAGTTGGTTTTGATAGTGATGATTACTAATACAGGCCACCTTTAGAAATTTAGAAGCATTTTTTTAATTGGTTAAGTAACCACCGCCTTTTACTCCTCTTCTGGCTGATTTATGGATGAGAAGTGCTGGCTTATTTCTAATAACTGGATAGCAATTAAGTAAAAAAAAGAATAAAAGCTTAATAATCTGAGGTCTTTCCTAACTAAACTGGTTCAAGTTTTTTCAAGCTCTTGCCATGGATAAGACACATAAAATTCCCCTTTGTTTAAGATCTCCACACCCAAAACACATACTTGAAAAGAATGCATTTGCTGACATAGACCAATCTCTTAAAAAGAGAAATAGCAATCTCTTAAAGATCCAAGGTTTTTACTGACAGGCAGCAGATTATAACATGAATGTCACCATTGTTTTCGTTTGTGTAATTGGTTGCATTCTTTTGAAATTGGTGGGAAATTAGATCACTGTGCAAGATATCTATAAAAATATCAGTGCACAATATCTTACTCTAAAATAACTGGCAACTGAGTGGTCACAATCGCGATGGCCATGTCCCAGTGATTCAGCTCTAGTCTCATAAGAAAAAAAAAATCCACCCTTTGGCTCCCCTCTCATGTGCTTGGGCAGAGCCACAGCTCTGTATCCCATACCAAAGTCTTAAACACAGAAGAATGGGCCTTTCAAGTCATTTGACTAATTTTTTTTGTTGGAAGTTATCTTATTCTAAATAAACACATTTTAGATTTTGAAAACTTCAAGTCACCTTTCTGATGGAGAATAATTTTCAAACTCATGTTACTTTGTTCACTAAAAATTACTTCTCAGTGCTACCAAGCAAAGCCCCTCATCTTTAGTTTCTGGCTATAAAACTTTGCCTTTAAAAGCAGGGGGCATAAGGCTGGACACTGTGGCTCACACCAACACTTTGGGAGGCTGAGACAGGCAGATCACTTGAGCCTAGGAGTTTGAGACTAGCCTGGGTGACATGCTGAAACCCATGTCTACAAAAAATACAAAAATTAGCCAGGTGTGGTGGTGTGTACCTAAAGTCCCAACTACTTGGAAGGCTGAGGTGGGAGGATCACCTGAGCTACAGCGAGCCATGATAGTGCCACTGCACTCCAGCCTGGGTGCGAGAGTGAGACCTTGTCTCCAAAAAAGAAAGGAGGGAGGGAGGGAGAAAGAGAGGAAGGGGGAGGGGAGAGAAGGGGAGGGGAGAAGAAGAAAGAGGGTTGCATAAGTCAGAAACTGTGGATTGCTTGAGCCCAGGAGCTTGAATACAGCCTGGGCAACAGAACAAGACCCCATCTCTTTAAAAAGAAAAAAAAAAAAAAGGCAGGGCATAGATGAAAAAGGGTTGGGGGAGGTAATTATAAAAGTCAACAATTTAAAATCTGGCCTTGAGATCTAATCTTGTATGTGAAATTAAAAGCCTGTCAGTATACCTTCAGAATGCTTCTTATATCACACTTTCTTGTCCATTCCACAGCTAGCCCCCCAGGTCATCTTATCACATTGTCACATACAAACATATTTTCACAGTAACCTACTTCAGTGGCTTTCTCCTTTGGTGAAAGATAACTTAATGTGCCACCAAAGGAGATCGACTTGAGCTGCATTGATCAAAACGTCCCGTCTCAGACCAATTGAATCTGAATCCCTTGGCTGTGGGGTGTGTGTGTGTGTGTGTGTGTGTGTGTGTGTGTGTGTGTGTGTGTGTTAGTTATTCCTGCCTGGGAGATCCTTGAGGCATGGGGGGATTGACAACAAGGACCCACAGGTCTTACCTCCATTTCCTCCCACACTCAACTCTGATGTCAATTAATTGGGTCAATATATAGCTTTAATGATGTCTTTTCACTCTTCAAAACTCTTTATTTCCTCCCGGTATCTTTGTGGTGAAGTTAAATCAGATTTATCTGGTGTTCCAAACCTCTTCTGAACCTGTCCTTTTTGCCTACTCCCCTCTCCCAGGGGAATCCCCTTTGAGTAGAGATTGTCTATTCACCATTCCTCAAACCTCTCTGGCTCTTTATTTCTACCTACCTTTTCTTCCTTTTATTCTCACTGACCAAATACCCTGTTGAAATCCTGCCTCTTGCTACCCACTGTTTTCCCAGCTGTTTCCAGGATGCAGAATTGGCCCTTCTCAATGAGCTTCTCTGACTTTATCAACTTCCGTAGGTTCATCTACTATGAATTCAGGCTCCAGTGTGCACAGCTAGATTTTAACGTTATTGAAAGCTGCATCCTCAAGGTGGAGGACAAAGACCTACCTAAAAGAGATTATCGTCCATCTTTGTAGAATATGTGATCCTAAGCAGAACAGACCAAGTGCTGTAGGAGTCCAGAGCGAGAAGGGGTCATGCCTAGTGCTTATCAGGGAAAGTAGCAAATACAAAGGGATCTTTGAGCTGGACCCAGAATTTAGTAGGTGAGTCTGTTGGCCAGGTGCGGGGAAGTGAGGAGTGTTGGTGAGCATTACTAGCAGAGCATTAGTACTATTACCAATGACCCAGGTGAGTTGCAGTGCCAGGAAATTTTAGGGGGCAGTTGAGGAATAAAAAGATATCTAGGTTGCTTTCAAGATTAGTGTTGATTCACGTTTTGTTTCAGGCTGGAAGTATGTGTTTGGGACAGGTTTTAAAGGGCCTGTGAGCCTATGCCATAGAAGTGGATTTTATGGTTTAATAGCAACAACATTTGAACAAATGGGTATGGCATAAAACAGCAATATATGAAACAGATAAGGGTACACCTATTGGGGCGAAACTGAAAATAGGCACACAGAACTCTGCTCACTGAGCCCTACCCTTGATCTCAGTGTTTCTAAATTTTTGGGCTCCACGGAACTCAATTGGAAAACCCCTGGTGTTGAGGGAAGAGCCTGGGCTTGTTATCAAGCAGTCTTACGTTTCATTCCTTGCTGCTTACTTATTAGTTATGTGACCTTGCGCAAGCCATTTAATTTTTAAGAAAGTTAGGTTTCCACTTCTGTAATGAGATTCCTGTTTTGATTGAATATTTAAGAAATAAATGATAATACATGTATAGTAAGACATAGTACATAATAATACTACATGTAAAATGCTTAGTGAGGTCCCAGGCATATAGTAGACACTCATTTAATTACAGCTATTTTCCTTGTCTTGACTTGCTTTGAACCCTCAGTGGCTCTTCATACACTGTTCAGTGCTTCTAGCCGATTCAATTAGTGCCAACTACAACCTCCTGGAGATTTTTTAAATGATCTAGGCATTATATAGCAAGGGCCTGAACTGGCCAGGGAGCAGGATGAATGAGGAAAAAGAAAGCTAGCATATTTTCAGCTGCAGGGAAAGCTAAGAAGTTAGGGAAACAATAAAAGTAAGTCTTTTGAAGTGCATCTTTGAACTAGCATTTTAAAGGTAAGAGGCCTGTAGAGATTTAAATATATATATGTGTGTGAAAGCAAAAACTGTTTTACTTGGTTGTGTGAATACAGAGTACAGGACACAAAGCCTAGGATTTGCCCAAGGTGGATAGTCTAACAAGAGACCCCACATTAACCTGGGCCCCAAATGGTGAGCCCCCAATATAAGAATGGACAGGAAAGAAACCCACCATATAGAAGAGACAGGAAAAACACTCTTCTCTCCATTTGTCACCAGATGGAAGGGAAAAAAAATCTGTCCTGAGAATGTGTAACCATAAAGAATCCCTCATATCTATACCAATTTGAGATCTAAATTTATCCGTGTAGTCTTAACAAAAACAAAAACAAAAAACCTCAAGCCAAGCATTTATTTTTAAAGTAATCTTGAGTTGATAGTGCCTCTAGGCAACTGACAGAACCAATCTCAAATTTCTGTTTGGAATATGACAACATTAACCTAGGCATTAAAGAATTACCAAAGGTTAGTTTCTAAGGAATATGAGATCACAAGCAACAGTCACAAGCCACAGAAATGTAAATTGGTGCAATCACTTTGAAATACAGTTAACTAGAAATTAACTAGTAAAGCTGAATAAGCACATACTGAGTGATCCAGCATTTATGATCCTAAGATTTAAAAAACTCTTGCCCTTATGTGCCCCAACTAGTGCCAGAATATTAGTGGCAGTATCTTTCGTAGTGAGTCCAAACTGGAAACAAGACAAACATCCATCAACTCTACAGTGGATAAATACATTGCACTATAATCACATAATGGACTCTTCTACGCTAGCAATTATAAATTACCCACATATTACATGTCAACATGGATGACTCTAAGAAACACAACATTAGACAAACAAAGACAGAATGATACATAATATATAATTTTACTTACATAGAGTACTAAGACTCTTGAGTACTCAGTACTAAGACTAAGTCAATTACATAATATTTAGCTTAGGGAGGGGTACATAAATGTTAAAACTATAAAGAAAGGCATGAGAGTAATTAACTAAAACAGAGGATGCCTTAGGAGAACCACTCAAGAAGGGACTCACTGGAAGTCTTCAAATCCACTTGTAAGTTGCATTCTTGAGTTGAATAGTGGGTACGTGATTGCTCATCTTATGATTTTTCTTTAAACTGTTCACATATGTTTTATGTATTTTTAAATGTGTGATATGCATCATGATAAATACTTTTTTAAAAAAAGGAGAAAGAACTAAAAAAGTCCCTGAGACAGAATATTGAATCAGATGTGTACACATAACTTTCTGGAAGGGGGTTTGAGGGAGAGAGTGAAGTAAAAAAGGTAATCAGAGAGTTACACCAAGATTGCATGCCTGGGTGGCTAGGATAATCTTGGGAAGTTTAAATAAAAACAAGGAAATCTATTGTTCATATTTCTGTCATTAGCATCTGGTTATCTGGTTGCAGGCAGATGCATTATATATCTCAGCACACTTTTGTTGTTGCTGTTGTTGAGTGAGGGAATTGTGGGCCATGGAAATGTCTGGGGGTGAGGATGAGCACTATATGGATATGGAATGCTGGGCTTAGAGAGAATGGTGAGAGCCATGGAAGTGATTAGGTCACCTAGAAAGATCATGTAGGAAGGAAAGAAATGTGAGTTTTGAACATTTTCGGTGATGGGTTGACACAGTGAGGCACAGAAGGAAGTGAACAAAGAGATGACAGAAGAAAAGCTCAAGACAAGATTTTCAAGAAAGAGAAGGTGATCGGTACTGTCAAATGGTTCAACATTATAAGAGGAGAAACTTAAAAGTCATGGAACTTAATGACTGGAAGGTCATTGGTGATTTTATACAGAGAGACAGTATTGATGAGTGAGAGAAACCGTATTGTCAGAAGTGCAAATATGAATTCGTATTAAGGATATAAGTCAGTGTGAACCTAAACCAATCTTTCAAAATGTTGGATATTTAAAGGAGAACTTATAAACATCTACTTATTGAGTGCCGAGCTGTGTACTCACATTGTTAATTACTTTACCTGAATTATCTAATTGTATCCTAACAGTAGGTTATTTTATTCCCATTTGACAGCTGAGAAAACTGAGGTACATATATATTTTCAAAAACTTACCAAACACTAAGAGATAGAATAGCTGAAATATAGATTTGGGCTGTGTGATTCCAGTGCTTTGGTTCTTACCTCGTCCACTGCACTGGGAAATAGAGGAGATCATCACTTGGAATGGGGTGCTGGGTAGACAAGTGGAAGGAAACTTTTTTGTATTTTGGGCTTTCTTTTGTTTTCTATGTTGATAGGCAGAAGGCAGGGCACCAGTAGAAAAAAGGAATTTGAAGTTTACAGGAAGGATCATCTGACCCTTCACATGGCTCCCAGGTAGCTGGGAAGATGGGGTAACAGGGAAAGATTAGAGAATTGGCACATCAAGTACAAAGAGGTTCCTGAGATTGCTCTCAGCCCCCAGAAAGGTTTAGAAGCAAAGGAGCAGAGCTATGTTATGTACTTACTGGGTCTCCAGTCTGCATTTTTTCAGGTGATCCACTGTTAGCCTGATCTTGAGTCTCATAATAAACTGAATGAGGAAATTCGGATCCATGGAAGATAACCTGAAAGTGCCTAAAATAGTTAATTCAATGGATAGATGGACAAATGGATGGACTGATGGAAAATGAATGAATGAATGAGCTAAGAATTCTCATTTGGAATAGACCAAACATGTAAATCCTTTCTTAGAATGCTGATTAACAGCCTAGACTCCAGAGCCAGACTGGGTTTGCATCCCTGCCATTCACAAGCTCTGTGTCCCTGGGAAAGTCATTCATCCTGCAGCTCAATTTTCTCATCTATGAAATGGAGCTAGTAATAGTACCTACTTCTGTTAGTTTGCTAGGGCTGACGTAGTAAACCACCACAAACCGGGTGGCTTAAAATAACCGAAATGTATTCTCTCACAGTTCTGGAGGCCAGAAGTCCAAAATTAAGGTATCAGTAGAATCATACTTCCTCTAGAGACGCTACGGGAGAATTCTTCCTTGCCTTTTCCCACTTCTGGTGGTCCTTGCCTTGAGGTAGCATTAACTCAAGTCTCTGCCTCTTTCTTCACTTGGCCATCATCTGTCTTCTGTGTCCACGTGACTTCTCTTCTTATAAGGTCACCAGTCATTGGATTTTGGGCCCATTCTAATCCCGTATGACCTCTTCTTAACTAATAATATCTGCAAAGATTGTATTTCCAAATATGGTCATGTTCTGAGGTTCGTAATGAACATCGGTTTTGGGGAGACACCATTCAACCCTCTCCATTACTTAATGGAACTGTTATAAGGATTACATAAATTAACATAAGGACTTATAAAATTAATACATATTAAGTGATGAATAATATAATTAAGTTAATATTAAGTGCTTGTAATCATGTCTAACTTATAGCCAAAGGTATGAAGTATTACCAGTGTTGGCACTCTGAAAATGCTTATTCTTTCCAATAGCTGCTTTCTGTTGAATAATATCAATATTCCACTGCCAGTAAAGATGCTGAGTTACTAGATTAATTCATAATAGTGCTTGACTCTATCCCTGAAGCTATTTCCTTGAAAAACATACATGATTCATATTCCTAGTAAAATGACTAAGTAGACAGGATATTAACTGGTAACAAAATAAGCTTCCATTTTCCAAATTCCTCAGATTTTGGTCACCCAGAGGAAAAAAAGTGTTGAACAACCTCTTCATATTCATTTTTGTGCAACTAATTCCTTAGGCAGTGGCTTTGTCTGTGTGACTCTCCATGTGGCGGAGCCCAATTTGTCTTTGAACCTAATTTCCTCCATAGTAGTTTGTTGATGTTTTGGATGCATCTTAGATACAGCATCAAAAGAGGCATTGTTTTGGTACAAGATTCTCAAAAGGTTAGAAAAACAAGCTATAGACTATGTTAAGGGTAAGTCCTAGTTATTCCATGAAATGATGGCAACGAGATACAACCCACTGATACTGAGTCTAGTACAAAATACTGTGTTTTTTACATGAAGGATATAAACAACAATGCCTAAGTATTATATACTCTATATGGGAAAAATTGGGGGGGAAATGGTTAAGAACCCAATATTTGCCCTGCCACTTATGCAAGGTTATTTTAGAGGAGAGAGAGTAAGAAGCTGTGAAATGAAAGCAAATAATTCATTATTTGTACCACATTTATTTTGTTCACCAGTGTGTATCCAGATATTGACACAATGACTAACACATAGTCGACATTCAACAAATATTTGAGGAAGGAAGATATGGCATATTGCTTGCTGGTGGCTAAGAGTAAAAGGAAGAACTTATTGGGGGCTTTATAATGTCACTTCCTAAGATGTAAATTTTCTTCAGGGCAGTCTTCATTCCCCTCTTCTTGCTTTTTCTCTATCTTTTCCCCCTTTTTATTTGAAGTGGGTGGTTGTTATGGTTTTGGTGTGGTAAGCATGTTGGTATGTAACAGAGCCAAGGAAAGTGAAGAAAATTAATATCTGTTTTTGCTTATACTTCCTAAAATTCTGAGGCAGTCAGTTAGCTATCTCAGAGAATTGTTTGATATCAGGATTGTTGAATAAAATAGATATAATGAAGGCGTCCACCAGAGAATTTGTTTCAGTAGAGCAGGAATTCTTAAATGCAAGTTCATGAGCAGGCTTAGCGCTCCTGAGGCACATGAAATTATGTGCAAATTGTGTATGCAGATGTAGATTTGGCGTGTGTATGTGCAATTGTTGATGGAAGATAATTCATTCACCATCCTTTATTAGTCTCGGAAGAATCCAGATCCCAAATAGGTAGAGAACCACTGAATTCAAAGATTTGTTTTATACTGATTTTGTTTTGTTTTAGAGGTTTGGATGGGAAAATTCTGAGGAAACTTGAGAGGAAATTGGACAGTGTATGGAATTATTAAATCTTTCCAGATAAGGGATCAATTCAAAGGCTTTTCTTCTTGAATTCCAACACCTCTTTTTTAACTTCTTTAGCTGCTGTTGTTATGCACTCCACATTGGAGTTTGGGATGCTTAACTCACAGTTGTTATCTCTGGCAGTTGAAATATCCAGGCAGACTGATGTCATTTGTTCCCAGAACGGCATCAGAGCCCTTCTGGGCAAATTCACTGATAAGTCATTGAACAGGCACAAAGAAGATGATATTTTATGGTGCAATGAGCCATCCTTGCGTAGCTAATTTAGTTCTAACTGAACTTATAAACAAAAAACTAACCTCTAAATAGTGATCCTCTTTAAAAACTGCATTCTGTTTTTCTTTAAATCCCTGGAAACTTTGATTCGTCCTTTGTTTAACTTGAACCTTTATCTCTTATCATCTGCTTAAACCTCTGCTCTGATTAAATGATTCTCATGCTTATCTCAAATTCCAATTTTATGTTATTTTAAGTAATAGCTATGTGTGCTCTCAGACACCTGACTCGGTGACTTAGTTTATCTGGTATTCACCTTTGTATCTATCAGATTCTCAACTTAAACTGCTGCTGCTGCTGCTAATGAAGCCTCTTGTATTATTCCAGGCAATAATTTGATTAATAGTTATTTCCACCCAATTTACTTGTTTGTTGATTCGTTCATTCCCAAAACACTTATAGGCACTTGCTATATGCCAAGAATGCTTCCAGTTGCAGGGGAAACAGTAAGATGAAGATTACACATGGAGTCACATTGCCTTGTGCTGAGTCAAGGCTTGTGGCAACCCAAACAGGCCAAAGAGTGAAGCCTCCTTAAGCATACAATCTTTATGTAAGTTGGGTTACTGTTTATTTAAAGCAGTGGTTCTCAACTAGGAAGACTTTGCCCCCCTCCCCCAAGGGACATTTGGCAATTCTGGAGACACTTTTAGTTATCAGAAATAGGGGATACCACTGGCACCTGGTCAGTAGAAAATGCTGGTAAACATTGGACAATGAACAGGACAGTCCCCTACAGCAAAGAATTATTCAGATCAAAATGCCAATACTGCTGAGGCTGAGAAGGCTCAATTTAGAGGCACAGTAGTGATTGAGAAAGGCTCACTACTGTAAAAGAGAAGGGGGCAGTTGACTCCAGAGGCAGTGGCCTCGCCTCTGAGGTTCTGAGCAAGTTGACTCTTAGTGAATTGACCCACACTGGAACCAAAGACCCTTCTGAGGGGTAGAATTTTCTTCTTCTCAATTACATTTTCATGAAAGAATTAGCATTCCTGTCTTAAAGACTGGCATTTTGGCTGCTGTCCAGTTGCCTGCTCCTTAATCTGCCTCCTCTGCATATTCTGAAGGGGCTGATAATTTAGAGTGGAAGAAGGACAGGTATACCAAAATCTGTGATGTTGTGTGGTAAATACAAAGCGAGTTCAATGAAATTAATACTGGGAGCATTGAGAAACTAAACTCCACCTGGGGGATCTGGGCAGGCTTCACGGATGAGGCGGCATTTGAACAAAGTGTTTGAAGGCAGTGTTTACCATATGGCTGATAGAAGACACTTTTCTCTTTTAAGCCATACCCTGCATGATTGCATTTATAACTGGTGACAAGATGTATCTGGCTGCTCTTTCAGGAAAACCTGCTTTTGTATTGTACTGTATTAAGCAATACTTCTTTACAGATTTTGCAGGCCCAGCTTTGCAGTATCTTTCCCCTCACCATCTTTCTATCAAAGATTTCAATAGCAGGTGGTTTCAACTATGAAATTATAGATGTGAGAGTTTAGCAGTAGTTAAAAGCTGCAAGCTTTCAGTGAGTGAATTACACGTCTTGTTTTAAAATTTTATATATATTTCTTCCTTTCTGCTGCTGCTCCAACATATGGCTATGTACTGTAGGAAAATCCAGTAGAACATCATTGCCTGCAAATTTCTGTTAGACTATTAAGTACAACATAAAATGGGTTAAGCATGGTGGCTCATGCCTATAATCCCAACACTTTCGGAGGCCAAGGTGGGAGGATTGCCTGAGGCCAGGAGTTCAAGACCAGCCTGGGAACATAGCAAGACCCCTGTCTCTAAAAACTAAAAAAGTAGCCTGGCATGGTGGCGCATGTCTATAGCCTCAGCTACTCAGGAGGTTGAGGCCAAGGATCACTTGAGCCCAGGAGTTCGAGGCTGCAGTGAGCTGTGATTGCACCACTACACTCCAGCCGGAGCAACAGAGTAAGACCCTGCCTCTAAGAAGAAGAAGAAGAATGCCATTTTGAATCTATTAATTGAAAAACTTGCTGTGGTAGATATGGATAAAAGGAATAGATGTTACGTTTCTGCTACAAGAAAATAGTGGAGTCTTCATAATGTAATTATCAATAACTTACAGAATTTCTCTTTTCCCTCTGGAAATTGTGTGTTGATTTAAGGTGCCTGTACATTACAGGAAAATTTCTGTCTCAATTCAGAATGAACTCTGACATCACACAAGGGATAACATTGTACTCTTGAAGCTAACTTCTAAAACATGCGTCCTTTTCTTGGTTCTTTTTACAAAGAACTTTTATTCATATTTTCATTGTTAGAAATAAGAGTTCAATTATTTTAGTTTTGACCTTAAGCTGGATAGTTTATAAACATGCATATTAGCTTCTTTTTTCATCAAAATGTTTTTCTTTTCCATTTTAGTCTGATGCCAATGCAAGTTACTTGAGAGCAGCTAGAGCTGGACACCTCGAAAAGGCCCTCGACTACATAAAAAATGGAGTTGACATCAACATTTGCAATCAGGTTAGTTGGAGTTATTATTGAATTTTTTACTTAAAATTCTAAAAATCCAGACTTCAAAGTCCTTAAAGACTTTATTTTTTTGCGAGTTTTTTTTTTTTCCATAGAATTTTATCAGCTTGTCGTTGTCAAATTATTCCCTGTTAGAGGAACATTCAGAAATGTCGGCATATGTCCCTTAATAATTGATTTCTAAAATTTAGTAAACAGTGATAACAGAACAACCCATCTGGTTTTCAAGTACTTTGATTCCTAATTCAAGATTCAAGTTCCCGCACTGCACACATACAAGTGGTCATCAGGTGGGACATTATAATAGCTCAGGAGTCCTTGGTAGACTGTTTATTGCTCTATTTTCAGCCTGCTGAGTAAAGCTTTTCCTTTACTTTTAATCAGAATGGGTTGAACGCTCTCCATCTTGCTTCCAAAGAAGGCCATGTAGAAGTTGTTTCTGAGCTGCTACAGAGAGAAGCCAATGTGGACGCAGCTACAAAGGTCAGTATCATGTATCTAATGCTTTTTGTACCACTCACCATGTTCTGTGAGGATTCAGCCCTCAGTAAGAATGGGGGCACAACTCTCATAAGGTATTTGTCAAATGTGTTCTTTTTGGGAAGAACAGAAAAATTCAAAAGGTCGATGAGTTGATAAATCTTGACTTTCATTTCACAGAAAGGAAACACAGCATTGCACATCGCATCTTTGGCTGGGCAAGCAGAGGTGGTAAAAGTCTTGGTTACAAATGGAGCCAATGTCAATGCACAATCTCAGGTAAGTCTACAATTCCATGCCATAGACATTGTGTTATCATTTACAAGCAATATTCTTTGGGTCAGGTGCCTGGTTAGTTCATATGTCCTCTAAGAACACAATATTTGAGAACTATATTTAAAAAGTTATATTATTGCACACTTTGGAAGGCAAAGGTGGACAAATCACTTGAGGCCAGGAGTTTGAGACCAGCCTTGCCAACATGGTGAAACCCTGTCTCTACTAAAAACACAAAAAAATTAGCCTGGCGTCATGGCACATGCCCGTAATCCCAGCTACTTGGGAGGCTGAGGCATGAGAGTCACTTGTACCCAGGAGGCAGAGGTTGCAGTGAGTCGAGATTGCATCACTGCACTCCAGCCTGGGTGACAGAGCAAGACTCTGTCTCAAAAAAAAAAAAGGTAAATTATTGCAGATTATTTAAATTCATGTGTGTTTTCATTTATAATATATATATATGTGAGAGAGAGAGGTTTTTAAAGTGGTCTGTCTATAAAAGATACTAGTCATAGATACAAATGTTTAAAGGGTATCTGTAATGCAGGGTCTTACACTATTTTATGATGCTAGCTTAGGTTCGATCTTTTTAAAAACAAGCACAAGGAGCTTTAAAAGTGCTCAAGTTTAAAAATTTTCAGATTCTCTGTAATGAACATAGGTTCGATAAATCTTTCATGGTCTTTCATGAATTTCTAAGAGGAACACCAATAGGTTATCATTTGACAGACTTCGAATCTAGAAGAATTAACATTGCTTTATTTTGTTTAAAAATATAGGTCCTCATTATTCAAGTATTCATTATTTGAGTCTCCACAGACAGGTCATGTAGGAAAGTAAACATCATCGTAATTCAAAAATATTCACTAAGAACATGACCGCATTTAAAACTGGTTCCCACTCAAACGTTCCTTCCAGTCGAATGCTGACTTCCATCCTTATTTGTCAGTGTCTCCCAGGGGTGTTAGATATTGAACAAATTGATTGCAGAACAAAACTGCAAGTTTTGACAAAGACACTAAGTTTCCTCAAGTCAAGGAAAGTGATTTGGAGAACTTCTGGGTGCACAGCTGAGCTGTGGGTACGCAGTATTCTGGCAGCATTAGGCTAGGAAGCATGTGAAAAGTTAGGATGACTTCCTGATAGCTGTTTCATATAAGAATGATTTGAAAGTACATAGATTAAATGAAGACAAAAAGATAAGTGAGATCTCTGGATGGCAAATACTTCTCCCAAAAGACAGTCTTTTTTGCTTATGCTATGAAAATTAAAAAGTGAAGAATGTTGACATATATCATTTTGTTGGGAAAAATAACAATTGGTTTAGTCTTTGTTCATTCTGAGAACTTATACATGAATCCAGTTGTAACTTACATTTTATTAAATCATATAAGCCTATTTTTATAATTTCCAGTTTTATCTTTTAAGAGTAAGTCTGAATCAAACTTTAAAAAGATTATTTACTATGGCCTTTTGCTCTCCATTTTAAATGCACTTGATTTTTCCAGTACTGATTATCGTTGGATATCGGGAGTCTCCCCTGTTTTATGGGTTCACAGAATTGTAGTGACTTCCTCCCCTGTTTACCACAGACATAGCAATGATAGCTCTGATGCCATCAAATGTCAGAGTGAAAGAAAAGAAACTACACAGTGCTTGCAACTGCATGGTTCTTGTATATTTGCTCTAAATTCATTCTAGTTCCCTGTGGTTAGACCTTTGTTACATGGTCTATGCCAATTATTCTGATTCCCTAGGAGAGTTCCCTTGGAGTAATAACGTTTTTCCAGAAAGGAATGGTGTAAAATTGAAGAGCAGCAAGTATGGTACTTTGAGAGAGATACAGACCAGCTTACTACAATAGAAGCATCATGCTTTTAAATGGATGTTTTTCCAAATACCCCAATAATATTTTACTGAATTATGGCTAGGTAGTTTTAAGTTCTGAGATAGTGGGAAAATTCTTTAATCCATTTTCATTTGTTTTATTATTTTCTCAAGGGAGGAAAAAATCGACCTCCTTCTTTCAAACATCACATCCATTATTGACTAACGCTTAGACTAGCCATAGTTTTGAACTGGCTTGGCAATGCTTGGGAGAAGCTGCAGTTGAAATAAAATCCTAATCAGTTCTAATTTCAATTTGTACACATTCCACACTGATGATGCAGTAAGAGAGAATATGTGAAATTCCCTGTTACTTACAGTTGTGCTTGGAATTACCAGCCACACATGGCACAGCAAAGCATTTCCCCCTTCATCTGAACACCTGCCCTCATATGCCTTCTGAACCGCATTGTTCTGTGAATGGAATAAGTAATGACATGACCTTGCAGGGGAATGGAGTTTCTATGATAATTCCTGGTAACAACTCTTCAGTAGGAACTGTTATAAAGAGTAACAAGCAATGATGTCAACTCCATTTAGGAAGCAGCCCTTAAAACAGTACAGAAATATTAATATTCAAGACAGACAGCATCTCTGTTGACATGAAATTTTAACCTGTAAGCAATATTTAATAGCCAACACAAAATAGTGTGAAAAGAGCCCCTTACTCTTCTTTACTATAGAAATTCTCCTTATCTTAAACATAAAAATGACATTGGGCAATATCAAGTTCTCATCTTATAAACCAAGGCTCTATAAACTAGGAATTTGTAGATTTTAAAGTAATTTTTGTCATTGCCTTGATCTTAGGTCTTAACAAGTTAACTCTTTCTTTTAGTACTTAACATTCCAGTAATCATTTAGTCCTACTCTAAGAAAGAAATTGAATTGACTAACTTGTGATTATAAAGAATTCTATTAAGTCCTTAATACTTTATACTAGATATACAACAATGATTAACAATGTTTGCTATTGAAAAATCTCAAACTGCACAGTCAAATGACATCCCCTACTCTTCCCTCCTTCACTGTCATTATAATATGAAATACCAACTGAATTTATAAAGAAGCAAAGTCTGTTTCCAATAATATTTTAACTACCAAAGTGTTTTAAATGAACAGATTTTCCTAGTGGCGTTTGCAAAGGTAAGACCCTTTAGGTTAACTAGTTCCTCCTTGGTCTTCCTGGGTACTCTGATATTCCCTATGGTGGGAAAGTCGGATCCTGACAAAGTTAGACAGTACAAGTATGGGACTTTGGATATGGTTCAGCTTGAGCCTTTGTGACCTTATATTGGACCTCTAATCTAACTGACCTTCACGAAAATTAGTAACATATATGAATCAATGCAAATCTTTCACCATGACCTTAACATCTTAATTAAGGACAGCACTTAGTGATGTGCAAAGGTTGGCCATAGAAAATTAGAATGAATAGAAAAATTTCATAGATGAAATTTAAGCCCTTCTCCAAATGAAGTCATAGGAATACTTATTATTTTATTTTGATGTGTATTAGACAGCATGCCTCGGTACTATCTACAAAATTATAAATCTGCAGATTTGCATGCTTATAATAGCACCACTATAAACATTCAGAGCAGAAGGTATTGAATATATTGGATAAAATCAGACTTCAAATAGCATACTCATTCCATCTTAAGCTGCTCTGCCTTTTGAGAATTTAATCTGTTGTTGCTACAGAAAAGAAAATGCAAATTGGGCACCCGTATATTCCTTTTTAGCTAGCTTTGTTTTGGAAATGTTCTAAGTTAGGAATTATAAAAACAGTGGTGTACTTTTTCCTCTTATTTTGAAATCTGACCATTCTCCAACCCACGTGCTATTTCACAGCAAACAATTATGGCTCTAGGTTGTCTAATGACAACACATTGAGTTAATGGTGCCTCAACCTCTTTGAGCTAGGGAGTGTTGGCAATATTTTTGTTCACTGATTCCAAAGGACACTTCTGATTTTCTCTCTAGAATCATAAGTAAATGGTATGTATGGGTTCTCATGTCTTGACCATTTCTTGAAAGATAAAATTTGTAATTTGGGGTGTTATTTGAATTACGGGAACAGAAACTAACTTAAGCACAAGAGGGAATTTGTTGGAATTAGTTGAGGAACACAGAGAATGGAAAGCTAAAGAAGCTTTCAGAAAGCTTTGGAAACCCGATAGCTGGAGTGGAGAGTGGGAGAACATGGCGAGAAGCAAGAGAGTAGGATTGCTTTAACCTGGTTCCTGCAGATCAATCAAAGCTGGAGAGGGAGAATCAAGGGTGAACCTAAAAGAGAAAACAGAAGATAGCCTGCCTGTGTGTCTACCCTGTGATTAATGAAGGGCAAGCGTCTTTGTCTCAGTCCATTCCAGGACAAGTCCTACCTGCATAATGGGGAATAGGTAATTCTCTGAAAGAAAATAGGGGTGACATTGTCCTGAAAGGGAAACAGGTGTGTGGGCACTGATGACCAAAACTAAAGCAAAATAAAACAAACACCCATGCGCTACAAATGACTACTATAAAATTGAAATTTCCACCATGAAACACTCACCAAAAACATTTTATCAATATAGATAGCAGAAATAGCATAAGAAGGCCAAGCACAGTGTTCATGCCTGTGATTTTAGCACTTTGAGAGGCCAAAGCAGGAGGATCACTTGAGACCAGAGTTTGAGACTAGCCTCAGCAATATAGTGAGACCCTATCTCCACAAAAATAAAAATGAAAAAGCCAGACATGGTAGTGCATTCCCATAGTCCTAGTTACTCAGGAAGCTAAGGGTGGAGGATCACTTGAGCCCATATTAAGGCTGCAGTGAGGTATAATCACACCACTACACAACAGGGTGGGCAATATGAGCAAGGCCCTATCTGTATTAGTCTGTTCTCATGCTGCTAATAAAGACATACCCGAGACTGGGTAATTTATAAAGGAAAGAGGTTTAATTGACTCATACTTCCACATGGCTGGGAAGGCCTCACAATCATGGTGGAAAGCAAATAAGGAGCAAAGTCACGTTTTACATGGTGGCAGGCAAGAGAGCTTGTTCAGGGAAACTCCTATTGATAAAACCATCAGATCTCATGAGACTTATTCACTACCACAAGAACAGTATGGGGGAAACCGCCTCCATGATTATCACCACCTGGCCCTACCCTTGATACCTGGGGAGTATTACAATTCAAGGTGAGATTTGGGTAGGGACACAGCCAAACCATATCACTAACTCTTAAAAAATGAAAGGAATAGTATCAGACCATTCAAGGACAGATATTGTATGATTCTGTGTATGTAGAATATCCAGAATAGGCAAAACTGTAGAGGCAGAAAGTGCATTAGTGGTTACTAGGGGGAAATGGGGAGTGATTACTAAGGCATGTAGGGCTTCTTTTTGGGGTGATGAAAATATTCTAGAATTAGATAGTGGGAAGGGTTGCCCAATTTTATGAATATACTTAAAGCCACTAAATTGTACACTTTAAAAAGGTGAGCTTTATGATATGCAAATTATGTATCAATAAAAAATATTTTTTAAATCAAAAAACAAGCAAGTATGTAACCATTCAGAAAATGACCAACTTTCAGGTAATAATCTTAGGATGGCAAGCACTCGAAAAGAAGGTGGAAGGCTATTGTGGAGAAGGAAAACAATTAATTACAGGGCTGCATCTTGCTGTGACTCTTGTCTACAAATATTTCTAAGTAGTCCTAATTCTGTGCATCTCAGTTTCTGTCATTGTAAAGCAGGGCATGTGGAATGATTTCAGAGTTGTGCCTCTTAAGAATAATTCTCGAGAAGTTCCAGGTCTGTAAGAAAGCATTACCTTAAAACCCAGTGCCTGAGTCTGGGCTTTCTTCATGGATCCTGAAATGGTTGGTTCTGGAAAGAAACTGTGAGAACAGTGAACACTCACTAGAGCCAGACATGTGTGGATAGACTAGTGTTTCTTAGACAATCTTGGACCACAGCAGACCTCTATCTTGAAGTTGAGAATGAGCTGGCGTTACTTGTCTTGACATAAATATCTTGTTGATATTCATGTGTGAGAGAAAAATGCTTATTTTGGAATAAAAAAAAAAACAAGGCTGGGTGTGGTGGCTCACGCCTGTAATCCCAACACTTTATGAGGCCGAGGCAGGCAGATCATGAGGTCAGGAGATCAAGGCCATCCTGGCCAACATGTTGAAACCCCACCTCTACTAAAAATACAAAACTTAGCTGGGTGTCGTGGTGGGCACCTGTAGTCCCAGCTACTCGGGAGGCTGAGGCAGGAGAGTCTCTCTTGAACCTGTTAGGTGGAGGTTGCGGTGTGCCAAGATTTCACTACTACACTCCAGCCTGGGCGACAGAGCGAGACACTGTCTCAAAAGCAAAAACAAAAAACAAAACTTCTAAAACTCTGAACCTGCCCTCTGGAAGTTTCGGCTTTCAGAGAGTGCACTTGATGAGGGAAGATCGACACTTAGTTTAGCTATGAGAAAAAGCCATACTGGTTTTGACTTTCTTTTATTTTCTTTTTTGTTTTGTTGCTTAAAGAATATTTAAATTAACTAAGGATGTAATGATCTTTCATTTTAGTCCAATTAGAAAATGAGAAAATAGCAATATGATGAGAGTAATCCTCAACTCCCTTTCAGTTTCACTCATAGCATCATAGCGCTGGGAGGAGGGACAAAGATGAAAGACACACGGACCTATGGGCCTGCGTGCGCGCGCGCGCGCACACACACACACACACACACACACACACACACACACACCCACCCCACAGTGTTCCAAGTACTCCATGCTTCATGTTTAAATGTGGTAGAATCTTTCACGATAAAACAGAGTAACAGCAGACTCCAGAGATATTATCAGGTAGACAATTTAAAAGGAAGAAGATTGAATGTGATGTTGCATATCACTGCCTCTAATTTTGTGTTTCTAATCTTGAGCTTGGCAACTAGATCACCTAACTTGTTAAAATTCTGTGCCAAATAGAGGAAGTAGAATAGAGGAACTCTCTGATAAGTACATAGCCATGGTGGATTTGTTATGTGGCATCATATTTATCTGCTGAAGGATCTTTTTAACTTACTTTCTAACTCTCAGTTATAAGCCAAAAGCAGTGTGTTTACCAGAGGCTGAACTTATGGATAAGCAAAGTAATTGTATAGTAGTTGATATTTATAATAATGAACCTGAACCTTTTGAATCACAAAAGGTTGAATATTTGGTAACGTTGTCATTTAGAATATATTTACTTTTATTCTTTGAAATTGCATAATGTATACAATAAAATATTTAGGACATTCAGTTAAATAGAACTGCATTCTGAAAAGTATATTCAAAAAGAATTTACTGGCTGGGTGCGGTGGCTCACACCTGTAATCGAGCACTTTGGGAGGCCAAGGCAGGCAGATGGCTTGAGCCCAGGAGTTCAAGACCATACTGGGTGACACAGGGAGACCTAGTCTCTATAAAAAAATAAAAATAAATTAGCCAGGTGTGGCAGTGTATGCCTGTAGCCCCAGCTGCTTGGGAAGCTGAGGCAGAAGGATCATTTGAGCCCAGGAGATTAAGGCTGCAGTGAACTGTGATGGCACCACTGCACTCCATTGTTTTTGGTTTTTTATTATTGTTTTGACACAGAGCAATGAAGCAAGACCCTGTCTCAAAATAATAATAATAAAACAATTTATTATAGTTTGAAAATTGTTTGATGCTTATATCTTGCAATAAGATTTTAAAATAGTATAGGATTTCATAGATATGAAATACATTCTTCTAGAGAACAAATGTATATGCAACATATTTTTAATAAGAAACTTAAGATGAAGTATGTATATTAATTTGCTTAAATCCAAATTCTTTGAGCATTGATGCATATTTCAGAGAGGCACACACACACACAAACTAAATATATGTGCATATGTATGTATGTATAATATGCGTGGATATATGTATTCTGAACATAAAACTACCTTAACAAAAAATACAAAGGAAGGAGACCTACAAAAAACAGACTATGAATTAGATTGAATCATACCATTAAGCAAATTGGCATTTCTGTTTTGCTCTAAAAGATCACATCTGTGGTAACTTTGAAGCTATTTGAGATTAATATAAATTCCTCCCTGAACTAGTTTCAACTAGTTCAGATGCTTACTTTTGTGTGAAAATACTACATGTTTATTTAAAACAGATAATTGATGCTTGGGAGCTACAATGACTAAATGTGTTTTTCTTCATATTCTCATAGCATCTAGTAAAATACTTGCTCATGGTAGGCTCTCAGTAAGTGGTTGATGACTAAGCGAGTGAACTTATTTATTTAAAGTGGGTAAATTGCTTTCAATTATACTTGGACTATTAACTATGAACTATTAACTATGATCTATACCCAAATTATGAATTATGAAATATAATTTTGAATTACACAGATTAGGAATTTAGCTTAAGCTATGGTGCTTGGGTTTTCTAATAAATATTTATATCTATATGAAAGTATCATTAAAGTTATTGTATGTGAGCACTTCTTGGAGCATAAATCATGAGTATCATGGAAAAATAGATTGTCTCTGGAAGGCTGCAGACAAACATTTGTTTTTCTTATTTTTCAGAATGGTTTCACGCCATTGTATATGGCAGCCCAGGAAAATCACCTGGAAGTTGTCAAGTTTCTTCTTGACAACGGTGCAAGTCAGAGCCTAGCCACAGAGGTAAGACACTGTTTTGTTCCTGTGGGTAAGTTCACATATTTACAGGGCATTTTGAAAACCTGGAGTTGTAAATTTGTCCTACTAGTATTTCAATTGAAGTTTTATGTTTTATATTAATGTGTGGGTTCGTAAGTTTTATGAAATACACTACTATAAGCCTACTTTTAATCTTTAAAAATCTTCTGTTGCATAGATACCCTTTCTGCTCTTAAATGCCCGATTCTATGCTATAATTATGCTATTATTTAAATATTTTACATATTTGCTTGAGAATTCTTTTCTGACTCTTACAATTTTGCCTTATAGGCAAAGGCAATCATTGTTTTGGAATAATTGATGGGAACTGTCTTTTCAATAAAACATTAGTTTTACATTGTTTCTCCAAATTTAAGTTAACCTAATTATAATGATTGAATTTATATATTTGTTAACTAATTAGACTTAATTCATACTTATAAATAAAACTACTATACTTTTTTGGAGTCTTGCTCTGTTGCTTTGGCTGGAGTGCAATGGTGTGATCTCAGCTCACTGCAACCTCCGTCTCCTGGGTTCAAGCGATTATCCTGCCTCAGCCTCCCTTGTAGCTGGGATTACAGGTGCCCGCCACCACACCCAGCTAATTTTTGTGTTTTTAGTAGAGATGAGGTTTCACCATCTTGGCCAGGCTGGTCTTGAACTCCTGACCTTGTGATCCACCCGCCTCGGCCTCCCAAAGTGCTGGGATTACAGGTGTGAGCCACCATGCCCAACCAAAACTATGACACATTTTTAAGTATTACATAGATGTGGTATTTGAAGAAAAGAAATCTTTGCAGTCTAGAAGAATTATTTAAAAATAGAAAGTGATTTAGGCCATTGGTACTGTCTTAGGTAATGTTGTTTATTTTTTAAACTAATCTGGATGGAAGACTGGAGTCACTTAAGCGTGTCACCAGAAATCTATTGCTAATAATAGAGGATCAACATTTGAGTAATTTTTATTTCTAACAAAACAGTGAATTAGGGTAGATGCAGGGTTATCCCTATTATAAACCACTACTCTTGCTTGCATGCTGATGTGCTTCCTAAGTGGCACAGAAAAGATGGCAATAGAGAAACTGCATCTAATCTCACTTAGTTTTTGAGACTATACCTTCTAGGGAAACCACTAAATAAATTAAGAGATAGCTCACACAAACAAACAAATATATGAAAAATTCTCATCCTCATTTATAGTCAAAGAAATGCTAATTTATTAATCAGATAAAAAAATAAGATCTAATCTTTTTGCCCATGAGACTAAAAATAAAAATTTGATGGGGAGAGGAAACCAGAACTTCCTACAATACTGGTGAAATTGATTGTTGGTTACAACACCTTTACAGAACATTTGGCAGCAACTATCAAATACTAATATTTACAAGCCTTTTTATTTAGCAGTTCCACTTCTAAAAAGTTATATTATAGAAATATTAGATATATAAATACATATTATGAATACATTTGCATTAGGATGCAAAAGTAGTATGCGAGGATGTTTGTCAACACAATTAGTAATAGCAATTTTAAAAAATCAGAAATAATCTAAATTTACAACAATAAGAATCCTGTTTATTCAGAACTATTAGACTTTGAAAGAAACAAAAAAGAAACCTGTTAGTAAATGTTCATATATTTATAGAATAACATGCTGTTAGCACTGTTAAAAATGAGACAAGGCTGTATGTACTGATATAGGAAAATGTCCATAGTAGATTGTTATCGGTGGTTTGCCCTGAGAATTCAGAGGGAGCCTTTGAACCCGTCAGTACTGTTGGGGATTTTTATACCCATTTTTTTTTTTTATACCCATCAGTACTTTGGGGAATTTTTATCATGAGAATGCACTATTTTTTTTTAATAGTACTCTTAAAGCTAGTTAGGAAATAACTACTGGTTGATATCAAAATAACAAACGTTTAGCCGGGTGCAAGGGCGCACACCTGTAGTCCCAGCCCCTCAGGAGGCAGAGACAGGATGCGCTTGAGCCTAGAAGTTTGAGGATATAGTGCTCTGCGGTTGTACCTGTGAGTAGTCGCTACACTCCAGCCTGAGCAACAGTGAGACCCTGTCTCTAAACAAACAAAACAGAATAAACATTTGCTAGACAGAGAACGGTGCCTCTCTTCACACTCAAGAGTAGCTATTCTAAGCACAGTATGATACACACATGATGTCCTAGTGGACAGGGGAAATAGAGACAGGCAGAGACTTTTGGCTAAGAGAAAACCCATCCTCATTTTTGGATGGAAATACTAAGTAAGGTAAATAACCTAATGAGTTATTCCATAGCTTTCTTCGTGAAGATGGTGTAGTACCTCACTTTTTTACACTGTGATGTGCAGATCACTAAGTATCTCTCCTTTAGAAGCAAACATAACCCCAATTTACTGCTAATAGATTTGAATTAGATTGTAAACCAATGACCAGTAACTCTCAGAGCTCTCCAGTACTTTTTGAAGTTTTCAAGGCCCAAAAAGAAGCCCTACAGCTAACTTGAAGAAAAACAGTACGTGAGGTCTTCAAATCACTACTTCAGTCTTTTGGCAAAGGATATATATTTTAAAAGTCTTTATGCCTTTACGTTGATTTAATTTCATGTTATGTTTGTAGTTTTAAGGGCAAGAACAAACATTGTGTCTAATAAGTCACGTTCATGTCTTCAGGGAGGTTGCTGTTATATTGCTGTATAAACAACATCTAATTACCTAGAGATGTTTGAACCTTTGAATTTTTTCTCTTCTTTTGGATTATTGGTATTGGAGAATAAGAACAACAACAGGAAATAAGACATTTTATTCAAATGATATTCTAATTACTGTATTGCTCTCTCATTAGCAATAATATTGGTGTCATTTATAGAGAAGTCTGTATTTACAGAACAAACAGTAGGGGGTAATTTAAGAATCCTTTAAATAGCAAGTTTTTAATAGAATCTTTAATTCACTACACGGTGGGATATTGCCAAATTCTTTCAAATGTATTTTTTTCAGTAAGCCTGGCACACTTCAAATCTTGTATATATGTATATATGTAGCAAGATTTCTGTATAATTGTGGTTTTTAAAACGTTTTTATATTACTGTGTACTGCATCTCATATCTTTTACATATATATATACACACATATATATATACACACATATATTTATATATACCTTCCTTTTGCTAATTACCATTCTGAAGCATGCCATATACTTGTTTGTTCATTTATTCCATGAGTAATTATTAAGCACCTATTATGTTTCAGATACTTCACAAGGTACTGGATATCCTTGAGCAATCAGGGGATGGACCTTTTTACCAGTAGCCTCTATCACATTTCCTTTCTGCTCATTTTTCTCTTAAGGATAATTGCACAAAGCAAAGCACACCATTTAAACTTGGTTTTGAAATAAAATCTGGAGCTGCTAATTTTAGCCATTAACACCTTAGAGCTGGTATCTTTGTGTCTTTAATTGGCTTATGCAGGAAACATATTCTTGTCACTGCTAATCGGCTCAGTTGCAGTTTATTTTCTGGTACAAAGTAGTTTCCTTTATGTATAGGTCCTGTGAATTTTAAAATTCACATCAGCGGAAATGTAGGCATTTTGTTTGGATTCAGAACAGAAGTGGACTGTCATTTTTACCCCTTAGGTTTTATTCAGGTTTTTTGAGTGAGATGCAAAATTAAACCTTAAAACACAATTTTCCTTTTGCCATACTCTCATTTAAACAATGCATTTTTTTTGCAAAAGTAATACATTACATAAATGAGAAAGTACAATAAAAAGCAAGAAGTCTCTGTTAATTTTCTCTAGAGATAACATTTTACCCGATTGCTTGCATATGTACATATTAGATACGTGTATCTATCTTTTTGAAAATGAAAGTGTTTATTTACATAGACATGTAGACTACTTTTCTTATTATATCCTAAAGTTCCTGTCTTTAGGTATAAACCTATGATATTATTTTGGTGACGTCTTGGACGTATCCAGTCTTTCCCTGTTTGCTGTCTTTCTTAAGGCTTCAAGGAATAACCTTCCAGTTGATTTGGTTATGTTATTGTTTTCCATTTTCCTGCTGTTTTGGGTAGTAAAGTTAAAAGAAACAGGTGGCGTTTAAGCCAGATCTTGAAGCATGGAGGGTAGATGGGATTTGTATACGTAGAGAAAAGAAGAGGGCATTCCAGGGTGGGGGAAATAGCATGAGTACAGGTATCAGAGGAGAATTAAGTCTGTATGTCCAGAATCAGTACAGACACTGGCCGAAAGGATTTTATAGGGGATATTACTGAGCAATAAGGTCCCTTAAGAGCTTTAGGTCAATGTTTTTCACATCTTGGATGTAAGTTTGCTGCTTTGCATTCAATCAAATGAATTAGGAGAGCCTTTCTCTATATGCTAGCAAGGGAAGGAATGTTGAAAGGGATGTTTTAGGACGACCTAGGTGCATATGTGCTCCTGTGTGTTTTCCAAATGCTTTTCTATACCACAGGACTACAGAAATAAATACCATGATCCAAATAAAATAGTAAGTCACTTGCATGCCAGTTCTCTTGTTAAAAAAAGTAATGCCCTTTTGAGTATATAATAATGAAACCATTGCAGAATTAACAATTTGCGAGCCAGTCCTAGGATTTTCTACTCTGTGCTGTTTTCTCTACATTCAGCAACTCCAGGTAATCCACACATTAATTAACTGCAGTGAAATCTGTAGCTGTGTCCCCTTTATCAAGTCCCAGGGTAACACAAACGGAAGATTCAAAATGTATAGAGTATGTGTGTGTGCCCTTATATCTGAATTTATTCTAAAGCCCTGTTTTAATCAAATTCATAGAAGCACAGAGGAACATGGTGGTTACCAGAGGCTAGGAACTGGTAGTAATGGGGAGACAGGAGGTAATGGTCAATGAAGAGGAATAAGTTTTTGTTTTTATTTTGCTTTTTTTGAAATCTGTTGCACAACTTGGTTAACAGAGTTCGTAATAATGTATTGTACATATCAAAATTGCTAAGAGAATAAAATTCAAATGTTCTCACCACAAAAAAATAAGTATTTGTGGTGATGACGATGTTAATTAGCTGGATTTGATCATTGCAGATTATATTCATAAATCATAATATCATTTTGTACCCCTATACATCTTTATAAATATAATTTTTAATTTAAAACAAAATTAAAAAAGAAAAAAGACAATAACCAGAATAAATAAGAAGAGTCATGTTTTGCATGATCTTTGTGTTGTCTTCTTTCATTGGTCACAGAAACCAAGAGTCTTTCTCTTAACTCTAGAGACCTTAGTCTCTATAGACCTTTCGTAAAGCAACCATGAGTACAGTTCCTGAATTCACATATCCTGACAGAGCAGGAGTATGCGAGGCAACACGGCACAGTAATGAGCCAGACAGACGTATATCTCAGTTTTTAAAAATCCGTGGAAATTTTTACATCTTATTTAAATGAGCTCCTTTGAAAATTTTGCCTGGATTTAGACTGAGCTTGCTTGCTTGCCTGCTTGCTTGCTTTCTTTCTCTTTCTTCCTTCCTTCCTTCCTTCCTTCCTTCCTTCCTTCCTTCCTTCCTTCCTTCCTTCCTTTCTTCCTTCCTTTCTTCCTTCCTTCCTTCCTCTCTCTCTCCCCTCCCCTTTCTCACTTTCTTTTCTTTTCTTTTCTTTTCTTTTCTTTTCTTTTCTTTTCTTTTCTTTTCTTTTCTTTTCTTTTCTTTTCTTTCTTGCTCTGTCACCCAGGTTGGAGTGCAATGCTATGGTCTCGGCTCACTGCAACCTCCAGGCATCAAGCTATTCTCCTGCCTCAGCTTCTCAAATAGCTGGGACTACAGGCCTCCACCGTGCCTGGCCAATTTTTGTATTTTTATTAGAGACGGGGTTTCACCATGTTGGTCAGGCTGGTCTTGAACTCCTGAACTCCGGCGATCCGCCCGCCTCTGCCTCCCAAAGTGCTGGGATTACAGACGTGAACCACCGCACCCGGCCCTGAGATTATTTTATGGATATTGCTATTATGGCAACTTTTTATATGTAGTATTTTTGTACATTTTCAAAATTTTCCTAATTAATGTATATTACTTTTTAATGGAAAACCCAAAACCCATGAACCTATTACAAATTTCTTAGTGTTTTTTACTTTGGTTGTATAGATAAATATTTTTTGAAAATATGTTTTCACTTTTCTGTCCATTCGAATATGTTGTTAGTTTTAATAACCCCAAACAAAAATTGATGCTTGGTCACTTGGTTGCCTTCTTGTTTGTTATTTAATAAAAAAGAAAATATTCATTGGAGCCAATCTTGACCCATCCATTTATTTGCAGGATGGCTTCACACCATTGGCAGTGGCTTTGCAACAAGGTCACGACCAAGTCGTTTCGCTCCTGCTAGAGAATGACACCAAAGGAAAAGTGCGTCTCCCAGCTCTTCATATTGCGGCCCGAAAAGATGACACGAAAGCCGCCGCCCTGCTGCTGCAGAATGACAACAATGCGGATGTGGAATCAAAGGTGAGGCACGAGGGACACGGGCCTGTCATGCAACTCTCCAGTGTTAGACATGCAACCTTTAAGAGCACGCGGTCTCCCTCTTGGCAAGCTTATGCCATGCCTTTAATTTCAATGAAGGGAAGAAAAATATGTGTCTGAGCTAGCCACCGAAGGCACAGCCTCCCTTCACATGAGAAGCTGGGGGATGAGGGGGATGTGGCCCTATGCGTGCTAAAAGGGAGGCCACCTTGAAAGAAGTCAATTTCTATGCAGTGATGATTTCCTTCCTTTGAATATAGTTTTGGAATATATTCAACACTTCAGCTCAAACATCAGGGTGAAAAATTACAAAATGCTAAAGACAGTGTACACAGACCTCTGGTTGATATCCAAGATGACAGGCCAGGCACTGAGCGTAGATCAGCTGCGGAGAGCATGCCAGCAGCAAGAGAGCCACAGCCAAAAATTCCCATCGTCTTGACATGTGGTACCTGAAAGTCTCTGTGACGGAAATGTGGCATTTGGACTAGGCCGTTGCATAGCCCATCATTCAGTCTAGCTTTCTTTCTGTGCCTATTGTGCTTTCATCAGAGCTTCCATCCTCATTACTTAGCTGTCATGAGCTTTCTGCAATCCATATCACCGATAGTGAACTAACCGTTCATTTTTTCCTCCTCTTTGCTTCCAAATGTGTTAACCTAGATGGTGGTGAATAGAACAACAGAGGTATATATATATATATGCATATACGTGTAGTCTATATCTGCATCATCATTTTCCCATGACTTAGTGCTGCTGCCTCATGTCTCTCCCTTCTTCTTTGCCTCGCCTTCTGTAGGCTAGATACCTGCTTTATCCCCAATCCCTCCTCTCCCCAAAGGAGCATGTGCCAGATAAGATAGCAGTAGTTTGATTACCAGGGCTTTCTGCAGCTGAACCTGGTGTTTGAAAGAGAAGAATGAGGAATCCTTGACTCTTAAGGTTATTGCAATAGAGCTGTGTGAGATGAAGAGTTGGATACTTTAGATGCTTATCAGCTATATCTAAAGCTGCAGACAACCCTGTCATTCTACTCATCCAGGACTCGTTTTTTAGGGTTGTGCATGACACTTACCCTCTGTGGTGTCAGCAAAAGGAAAGGTATTTCAGAATGGCGTCAATATGACCCACCCTTCTACAAGACTCAGTGAGATAGCTAGCATGGCTAAGAAGCTTGCTAACAAATTAGAAATGCATCTAGTTCCTATAAGGTTTCAATCTTTGGGGACTAAGTGAATTGCTGCATGTTTTAGCATTTTTTAAGGAAGTAAAATGACCTTAGTATGAACAATCCAAAAATGTGTTATTGAATAGGCATTGGCTAAGAAAGAGTTTAATTTGTGGATTCTTCATGGAATACAATTGCCCATTATATAAAACAAATTTTGTGATAGTACCTCTTCCCCCCAAAATTGCTTTTGTCATTAAAATTGGCATTTACTGTTGGTTAATTTGAATCTATATCAAATATATAAACTAACTGAATTTTGAGTTTCAATGCACAATTCTATCATCAGTAATAAAACAGTGGCACTAATGAAGCTATCACCTATAAAGATTTTTCTCATCTCTATCTTAATTTCTTGAAATGTTGGCTTTTATATAGTTCTGTTATTGGATTACTAAAATTGCTCAGTCTCCGCCCTTGGTTCCTCCCTGGCTATTCTTCTGCCTGTATGTTTGGGGTTTATTAGAAACCCTGTGAGCAATTGGCACTGATCGAAACCTAGTACAGAATGGAACATAGACCTCAGCATATTTTGCTTCCTCATTTTTATTTGGGTAGGGTTATGATATTTGCCTGTCAGGCAGGGGGCTGGCAGGAATCAATTGAACGTCTGCTATGTTTTCTTTACAGAGTGGCTTCACTCCGCTCCACATAGCTGCTCACTATGGAAATATCAATGTAGCCACATTGCTGTTAAACCGAGCGGCTGCTGTGGACTTCACCGCAAGGGTAAGAGCACAGCAATGTGTAATGCCTTTAAAGCATTTGAAATGATTTGATACTCTCTTTCCCTAACATGAGAAGGTTGGGACAGATTGCCTCCAAGAGTCCTTCCAGTCAGTGAAGGCTATGATTTCTACTCATCCTAGTGTATGTTCTTGCTTTTATGTAGGTGTGCCTGTTTCCTAGCAGGAGAGGTAAACCAAGATCAGGAATGCTAGCTGGAATGGATAATAAATAAATATATAAATACATATATAAAAGATGTGATTCAAGGAATCATGGCTGGGGACAACAAATGGTTCCCTAAGTTAAAATTTCTGAAACTCTTAGAAATTGGTCAGATGGCACTCAGTGCTCTAGAGATCAGAGTCTTGACCTTACAATGGGAATGTTCTGGAATATCTGGGTGAGGCCTAAACTACAGAACCCAAATAATGAGACCATCTTTTGCCTTTATCTTCTGTCCCCTACAAACTTTTGTAATGAGTAACAAGGTTATGTAACCTGAATAAGCTCATATCCATTGAAGAAAGGGATTACAATGTCATGTGGCCCACTGCACAGCAGGTTGTACATCCAAATAGGGTAGCACTGCCCTCAATTTAAAAACTGGTGTTCAGCTACCATCAGAAACACTGTCAGAAGTACAAGTGAAGCTGGAGGCAGGATGAAGTAGTGGCTGAAAGCCTAGACTCTGACTGAGACTCCTTGGGTTCAAATTTTGGCTTTCACTTTTTTCCCTGCATCTATCAGTTTCCTCATTTATAAGATGAAATAATATGAATTATGAAATTAAATAAACAGTTATAAAATATCATCCTCTCCCTCACTGAGTCACTGTGAAAATTGAAAAAGATAGCATATGTAAATCACTCAGCCAGTGCCTGACATAGTATCATCACTAACAGCAGCGGTAGTAGTGTATTAGTCTGTTTTCACATTGCTATAAAGAAGTATCTGAGATTGGGTAATTTATAAAGAATAGAGATTCAGTTCGCTCCTGGTTCTGCGGGCTGTACAGGAAGCATGATACTGGCATCAGCTCAGTTCATGGGGAGGCTTCAGGAAACTTAAGAATGACGACAGGAGGCAAAGCAGGGGCAGTCCCATCACATGGCCAGAGCAGGAGCAAGAGAGCAAGAAGACTAGTGCTGCACACTTTTAAATGACCAGGTCTCATGAGAACTCCTTCACTATCACGAGGCCAGCACCAAGCATACGGTGCTAAACCGTTCATGAGAAGTCCTTCCCCATGATCCAGTCACCTCTCACCAGGCTGCACCTCCAACATGGGGCACTATGTTTCAACATGAGATTTGGGTGGGGACATACATCTACACTATATCAAGCAGCACTGTTATTTTGAACGTAGCATTTGAAGTCTTATTTTTTGCTGAAGCTTCACTTCTTAGAAGAGAAATGGAGCTAGACGAGATAGGGAGATAGTGTATAATGCCAGCACCAGCAGTACAGTGGTAGTTGCATCGGGAGTGAAAATAATATTTCTGAAGCCATTCCTGACTGTAAGATGCCAGGCTATGCATTTTATCTCACATATACTAATATAATGAAAGTTATAATTTATCCTTATTTTACATTAGAAGAAACCTAGGCTTAGAGGATCTTTAGGATCACAGTGCTAGCAGGTTGGAAGAGGCAGGATTTGAGCCCCAAAGCTCTTAACCACTATTCTCTCCCCTAGGTAACTTAAAGGGGTTTATTTTACTTTTCCTCTTGTAATTCATTAGTTCTATAAAAATTAATAAAGGCTGAGATTGTACTAATAGAAACGCTGTTTCCTACCCTGTTGTCATGGGCTTGCTGAAAGCCTTCATCCGTTTAAATGACTGGAGAGCGTCAGTCAATGTTATTCACAATTTTTCTTACTGCATTAACTACATCCTTGATGTGGCAGATCCAAGTCCTAGGTTGACACTTTGAAGGACAAAGTTAAGCCCTTCTTTAAGTCAAGTATAAACAGGGTGTGTCAATGTTGAAGCTGAAGTTCATTTCAAGATGCATTCTTCTGGTTTTATTTCTGTAATTTACAGCATAATAAAAACCTCATTAAGTGACATCTTCTAATTAGGACATTTAGAAAATTTATGTCAGGGTGGTGTTTGAAGTTTGTCTTTGTGCCTTTGTTCAGAAAATTCCTGATGTTGCTGAAAACAAGAGGATTAGAGAAATGTTTAAGCAATTTAAGAGGACATATTACAGTATTTTCAGACTTTTTCAAGTGATTCTAAAGTGTTCGTTTGCATTAAAACAATGACTGTGGTAATTACAAGAGATGCTTATTTATTGATTAAAAATCAGTGGAGACATCAGACCCATGTTGTTAACCTCCCTGAGTTACCATATATGATTTAAAATACTTACACTGTGCTTTTGTTTAAAATATGTTAAAATTCAGACTTTTCACTGATCTAGAAATGCATTTTCCCCAGTCTTTCCTAATTAATGAGGTCTAATAGCATTCTGAGCTGAAGGCTGTGGTGGAATTTGATTTTATTTAATAGGAGGCTTGGGCTGTTGCATATTCCCCAACGAGCTATGCTTCTCTCTGCAGTGGGTGATTAATGACTGGCTTTAGGGTACCTGAGAACTCTTTATAAAGAGCTTAAACTGAGGCAACTGCCAGCTGCCTCAAGCAATCCGTTTTAGGTTCCAAATCTGTAGCAATTTTATTATATAATAATCTAGCATCTCCACTTTCATAGTTCAGGGGCTTCTCCCTTCCTAGCTTCCATGGGGTCTTTCTAGGTCATAGTTCTCTCAGGAAGGTAATAGAAATAGCAGGTGAAAGTAAGATGCCCCTGAATGCAGACAGGATCAAATTGTATCCAGTCAGAGCAATAAAGGGAGCATCATTAAGCCTCATTTGCTGAGAATTGGCTGCAAATTGTAACCATAAATCATATGCTTCAGAGCCAGGTTTGGAGAGAGGTATGGACGAGGTGGTTAGAAGTAGATTAAAGAACACCAGCACCCTTTGTCTTGGGGGGCTGCGATTTCTGTTTTCTGCCTGTGACAAAATACAGTAGGGAGTGGAAAATTTAAATCAGTGAAGAAAGAAGTACGGCAGATAAAGTCTTGCAGTTCTTTATAGCACCGTAGACTGAGGGAATGTCCCAGAGAGTGACCACCTGCTAGCAAAGAGAGCTGGGGAAGAGCAAGTATGACAACCCTTCTGGAATCATTTCCTGCATGCAATAGATGTTCATTTCCAAAGCCGATAATAGGCAGAAACAAACGCGATGTGACTGAAGGGAGTACACCATAGAAGGAATTGCTTTCTCTGTTCGTTTGTAGTGCCAACTAATTTATGCAGCAGTAAAGCAGGTCCCAGTCAGTGGTGAATGTATACCCCTGAGTAGCAGTTCTGGTAACTGATTTATAGCATACTTAACTGTTTTAATGACACCTTTCCTTCAATTTTTATTATGATGTCAATTTTGACTTTTGCATTGTAACTTTACTATGTTTATGTAAGATATGCTGTCTGACATCGTCAGTATTTCCTTTTGGATTATCCTTGGAGATCTATTCAGGCACATGGGTCTGCTGCAGGGAGTTAATGCAGTAGCTGCTGAATGCTGCAATGCAGCGTCAGCATTCTTCATTCTTTGAACTGAGTCTGCTGAGATGGCACTGACACTGTCTGAATTTATGCATGACCCTTGCTCTCTGCAAATCATTCTAGCTCTCTTGGGAAAGAGAATGTAACTAAAACATACCAGAGCTACTACTGATTGTCATTCCAGTAAGGAGCATTTGTTCACTAGAGTAACAAAAGGCCAAATTATATTATGTGGATGCCTGCAAAGTTCCCTTTATTGATTGAAGAATATAGATTAATACTTTGCTGGCTGAATTTTTTCATCAAATATAATGGACCACCTAATCTAATCTTCACTCTTGTCATTGGCCTTTCTCTTGTAAATTATTATTCAACTTCCCATTTTGAGAAGATAATTGAATAAAGCATTCTTCTATTAGTCTTGCCATTTAGCACTTTTTGTTTTGATCTCTGAAAGGATTGGGGATTTATGTGTTTGGATTCTACACCTCACTTGTTTCCAAAAAGATTTCGGGTGGTTTACAGATTAAAATATACAGATGTGAAGGAGGGGACCAAAAAAGTAAATGTTACCAAGCAGCAGGAATGAGCCAGTAAATACAATGGAAAATAAATATAGGCCTTAAAAGCTTTGATATATATAGTGGAAAGGGAAGCATAGATAATAGTTTTCATTTTTGACAACTGAAATCTTATAGTTACCTATAGAGACAATTTTTGTGTGAAATAACTCAAACATTATTTTTATCATATGAATCCTTAAGAACAGAGAATTATATAGTTATAGCAATATCTTTAATTACTATACTTCAGAAGGCTCAATTCTACTTCCTACTGCCTTTGACTGCTCTATCTCCATCTGTGAAGGCACCTTGCCCAGAGAAGCTGAGAGACTGTGGCCCAGCTACTTAGCTTTATGATGTTCTAGTTGTGTAGGAAAGAACTTGACATGTATGGCACAGATCAATGACTGGTTAACATGTCCATTGGACTACCTTTTTCAAATATTGGGTATTTTATACAAGGTTTTGGTAGGTATTGGACCACATTCAGAATCCTACTAAATCATATAAAAGGTTACTTTATTTAAGATATTTTAATGTTTGGATAAAATGAGAGCAATGTTTTTAGATACTTGAACTACTAAGCCTGTTTGGTGGAAAAATAAAAGTATTAGACTTCTCTTCTGCACTTAGACACTGTTGGTAGGAATGTAAATTAGTTCAGCCACAAATTGGAAAGTAGTTTGGAGATTTCTCAAAGAACTTAAACCAAACTACCACTCAACCCAGCAATCCCATTACTGGATATGTATTCAGAAGAAAAATAAATTGTCCTACCAAAAAGGCACATATCCACATGCTCATTGAAGCACTATTTATGATAGCAAAGACACAGAATCAACCTAGGTGCCCATCAACAGTGGCTAGATAAAGAAAATGTGGTACAGATACACTATGGAGTACCACACAGCCGTGAAAAAGGAACAAAGTCATGTTTTTTGCAGCAACCTGGGTGCAGCTGGAGGCCATTATCCTAAGCACATTAATGCAGGAACAGAAAACCAAGTACCACATGTTCTCATTTATTAGTGGGAGCTAAATGTGGGGTACTCATGGACATAAAGATGACAACCATAGAAACTGGGGACTACTGTTGTGGGGGAGTTGAAAAACTACCTATTGGGTACTATGCTCACAACCTAGGTGATGAGATCTTTTGTACACCAAACTTCAGTGTCATGCAATACACCCACGTAACAAACCTGCACATATACCTCCTGAATATAAAAGTTGAAATTTTTTTTAAAAAAAGACTTATGTTCTGTCCAAACCTGAGGCCAACATGGCTTAGCACATGCATGAGCAAAACAGTATCCATGGATGAGCATTATCTGGGAATTTCTTTTCTAAATTCAATCCAATTTTGCAATATTTATAGAGCATCTACTATGAGCTGGACCTGAAGGTTCAGACTTGAGTTACCTACTCTTCCATTAGTACTTATTACTAATGTGAGAATGCTTAGTACTTTATTAGTCCCTACTCTACCAATTTGTTCAGGCACCAAGGTGCCAAACCATATAATACCATCTTTCTCCTGTAATACTTTCTCCTGTAAGTCCCCAAAGCATAACTACATCTAGGCTATAATGCTGAACAGGACTTTTCTAAAAACTCAGGAACTGATGAAAGGAGTTGAAAGCAGAAAGGCAAAGCTGAAGGATAGGTCCTCTGTAACAGTGTCCCCAGAGACCACAGGCTGTGCCCCGTTCCTTGGAGTTCGTCTGGTGACCCCTCCTGAGCCACCAGAGACGATTGCGTTGCAGGGTCTATCTCATTTCCCCCAAGTGGGAACCCCTTTACCAGATCTCTCCCAGCCAGAATCCAGGCCTCTCAACCGCCTCTGGGCCCCAGTGAGGAAGGAAACTCTGTTTTCTCTATACCTGGGCTATGTTACTTCAGTAGCCACTAACTTGGGGAACTAGCTTTGACTTAAATAAATTTTCTTTTTTATTTTCAAGAGCATTTCAAGTACTCAATAGCTAGTGGTTACTGGCTTATTCAATGGCACAGATATATCGCATGTCCATCATCATAGAAAGTTATTTTGAACAAAGCTGTGATACCATCCATCTTAGGCCTTCCTTCCCTTCAATGTCATAATGACCTGAAAATGCAACATTTCCCTCAAGGAAGATGGTTAGTCCCTGACTCCATAGGTGAGCATCACAGCCTGTACTTCTACTCACGTTAGGCCTCAAATATAATTTTATTTATCTGCTATTGTCCATTTTGCACACTCTGTTTGCTATCTAAGCCCCTGGAAGGTTGAGATGCCCTAGTCATCCTCTGTCTCTAGGTTTTCCTTTGGTCCCCAGGTGCTTACCGTGTGCCTGGCTCTGTGCTAGTGACTTTAACATGAACTTAATTCTCTTAGTCTTTCAGTGGATGATTTGATTTTGCTGCCTGATAGGCTTTTTTCTATCTGCCTTTCTTGACATATTAATAGAGTCAACAAAATGTTCAGCTGCATTTCATTCAGCTAGAAGGCAATGAATGTAAAAACATTAGCACTTCTGCCTGCTACAGAATAAGTGCTCAGTAAATGTCCATTCCCTTCTTTTCTTCTGCAGGTGAGATTTATAGTAATAATGATTTTTTAACTTGTAATTTATTATCCAACTTCTTTATTAGGCATTTTACACTTATTGACATATAACAATCCTATGAGGGCTAAAGTAAAAATGTAATAAAATATAGCACTCTCCCACATCCTGTTTTTTCATGTCACATGCAGACTTTGAATTCCCCAAGAACAAGCCTGTGTCATCTTACATACTTTGGAATACCTGGAGTATAGCCCAGTACCTGGTGCTGGGAAGGATTCAGTATATATTTATTGAATTCAAAAATGAATGAATAGATCACTTCTAGGTCTTTCTGTCCACCACTCCTGATCACCCAGCACCTATGCAAACCTGCTTTCCTCTCCCTAGCCTATCAAAATTCCTGTTACTTCAACTTGAATCTCTCCTGGTCTAGGAGTTGCTTTCCAAACTAAACTCAGATACATTAAGGGAAATGGAAAAATTCACAGGATACTAATAGAATTTTAGACCAGTGCACCAAACCTAAGTGTTGAATGTCAGAGGCAGAGGGACAAGTTTATTTGAGCAGCAAGGAGACTTTGCATTCAGCACTGCAGATGACCTTGGAAGACAGGCCCAGGCTAATTGGGCTAAGCCTAGTACAAAAGTCTGTTGCCAAGTTTTCTTTAATTAAGAGTGTTTTAAGCAGAGCCTCAGGCTCTGGGCTGTGAAGGCCCAAAATGACCACCAGAAGATGCTAGAAAGGACATCAGCTACTGGAGCATGGAGACGAGGGGAGCCTGGCTCCAGTAAGAGTATGGCAAACTCCTGATGGCTTTTCAAGGGTGTAGGGCTTTTGGAGACTCTACTTTGGTTTGTGTAGTGATGCATTTGCAAACATATCTTTAAAATACAATTGGCCCTCCATAGTCTTAGATTTCACATCCATGGTTTTAACCAACCATGGATGGAAGATATTTGGGGGGAAAAAAAACAATAAAAAAAAATACAACATAGAATAATAATACAAATTTTAAAACAGTATAATAACAATTTACATGACTTTTACATTGTATTGGTCATTACAAATCTAGAGATCATTTAAAGTGTACAGAGAGTGTGTGTAGGTTATGTGCAAATGCTGTTTTATATAAGGGACCTGAGCATCCATGGGTTTTGGCATCCTCAGGAGTCTTGTAACCAATCCCCATGGATACCATGGGATGATTGTGTATTTTCCTCTCGTTATACAAATCATGCTTTAAACAAAATACGATAAATCACAAGTGAGAAAATAAAAACCACTTACAGCAGTCATTTTTTTTTAGCATTTGAATGTTCATCCCAACAGAGACCACACACGCATACATTTCTTTTTTATGGGTACATGTTTTTTAATAGGTTTATCTCCTAGTATAGGCTCAACAGCATTAAAGACAAAGACTTCTTTTCTTTCTTTTAAGGGTTATGTAAACCTCCTGAATGAAAATGGGGATTTGAGAGCCTTAGCAAAGGAATATGAGTTATGGGAAAGTAGCCATGTGTCTATTGCATTAAATATATTCTTGTTGCCATGGTGATATTAACATTTCAGGAGTAACAAAACCAGTAAGTTTTTGTAAGGTGGCAGAATGGAGGAGATGCGTGTTTACATAGATTTGCTCTTATAATTATGCCATGCAATCTCATTTCTGCCTTTTCCTGAATGCCATATCGAAGGAGAATCTCTTGCATACATTTTTTAAAGAAGTATTTTTATCTGATATCCATTTATATATTTGAACTTCATTGACATCTTCCTGTGTGGAGTGGGATCTGTGTTCCTCACCTGAAGAGGTGCCATTTCTAAGTGACAGTGGAGTGAGGGGAGAAACATGTGCTGGACCCTGGACTCTGGTCTTGGCTGTATCATTGATCACTGAGGTGGTCTAGGGCAAGTCCCTTTATCACCTGGCCTACAGTTATTTTAGCCAAATGAGAGAGACATCAGCCAACCCCAGGCCCTTGCCCTCTGCCCAAGCACCTTGTCTGACAGCAATGGAGGCAGTCTTCAGCTTCCCTCCCCCTTTCACAATAGAGTACGTATGGGACAGTGGTAAAGTAAACCACACTGTCAGACTGCTGAGTCCCACACTGGCCTTGCGGCTTATCCTGGTGCTCTTGATGAGTTGTTTATGTTTCAGCATAATCATCCATATAATGTGTCCAGTGGATAGAACCTAATGCGCTCTCATTGTGATGATTGAATGAAATAATCCACAGAAATTGCTTAACACAGTGCCTGGCCCACAAGACATGGGCAGGGACTCAAGACATGGTGGTGGTTGTCACTGCTTGCTTCCAGGAGGGGATCCTGGCACTGCAAGGCACGTTCCCATGTAAAGCATGATGCAGGTCAGGTCAATGGCACCCAGGTAGCCCTCTAAAGTACACCTAGAAGAGATGTGGCTTCTCAGAATGAATTACATTGTTTGCGGTGGTGTTTGTCAGTATGAGAAAGTTAACCTTTAAAAAACCATTAATTAATGACATTGAGACGATAAGAAAGCCAATCAAATAAATCATAGAAATTGGAAGGTTTGGCCGGGCGCGGTGGCTCAAGCCTGTAATCCCAGCACTTTGGGAGGCTGAGACGGGCGGATCACGAGGTCAGGAGATCGAGACCATCCTGGCTAACAAGGTGAAACCCCATCTCTACTAAAAAAAAAAAAAAAAAGAAATTGGAAGGTTTTTCACTTTTTCTCTTTGAATATGTGCCCTGACACCTGGAGTGCTGCTCTAGAGTTGTTGCTCTGAGAACATTTTTAAATGACCCTAAAAAATCCTATTTTGAAGTTGTGTGAAATAAAGTTCTATTAAGGTAGGAGTTGGCAAAGCTCACTTTATTCATTTGCACCTTAAAAGAGAATTTATTCATTAGCTGCAGAATTGTTATTTCCCCCATTCAATGAAAATAACAGCTAGGGGCTGCCATGCCCCAGACTGATCCTCTGCTAAATATTCCAGCACTTTGTCTACTCTCCTTGTCATCAGACAGTGCATTTGGATCTGCTCAGATGAACCCTGGTCCCCTCCTTGAGCGCTGCAGTTCTTCCATGGCAATGAAAAAAATATTGCTCTTCTTCCTCTGGTGGTTTGAAGAATATACAGAAAGGGCAAAGGGGTACCTAGAGTATAGGGGTTAGGATTCATAGCACTGAAGGGTTGCACAGGTGTCAGCCCCTTTGGACACAGGCATGATCATTTACTGGCCCTCTTCCAAGCTTAAGCAAGAAGTTCTAAGAAAACAAATTCAGATAGAAGATCAGCACGGACCGATAATTGGTAGGAAAAAGTTGCAAAGCCAGGCTGTGATGGAAATATAGAAATGGGGATCAGCTCCAAGAAAAGGAAGCTGAAGCGCAGATGCAGGTGTGAAATGAGACTAGAGATGAATTATGAGAGTCCAGCCCAGTGGGGAAGAGGCTCAGTGAATGCCAGCCTGGGCTGTGGGCACTGGCCTTGATCCTACAGGCAGAGGGAGTTACTTATTGCAGGTCTTTGAGTGGGTAGAATGATGGCAGTAGTGTTTAAGGTGAATTATGACACATATGAAGGGGAAATCAGGAAACTGAAATTACAGGCTGTGGCTGACTCCAGTCACAGAAAGGAAAGAACGGACAGGAGCAGCATGTTGCCCCCAGTATAATGCACTTCTCCTTGCTGATGACCTCTGTGGAGTCTGGCCAAAGCCACTGGTTTTCAATGGAGGAAAAAGGAGCATCATCTGCCTTAAAAGATTTGGAAATTTGTAGAGGAATTTTTGGTTGTCACAGTGGTGGTTGGCATGTAATGAGAGAGGGCCAGGATGGCTTAGCCTCCTTCAATGAATGGGGCAGTCTCACACAAATAATAGTGTCCCAACCAAAAGGCCAGTGATGCGCCCATCAGACATGCTGGACTGAACATCTCTTTACAGCCAAGAAATGGAGCGTGAGATGTCCCAGGATGGGAAGGAAGGGCCCAGAAATCCATGGTTGGTCTGGGATGCTCCTCGGAAAGTGTCTAGCATCCCCCAGCAAAGCACCCCAGAGAGCAGTTGGTCAGAAGACCCTGAGGCTCTGTTCAGCTCCCACTGAAATATGAGGTGGAAAAAACAACACAAAATTCTAACTAATTTAGTTAATAGCTTTCATGTATCACGGGGTGCCAGGTACAGTAGCAAGTATTTTATTTATTATTCATAATAATTTCATGAGGTGTGGATATGATTTCCATTTTACACTAGGAAGCAAGAAGTTCTATAGCTTGTACAAAGCCACACAAAGTAGTGAAGCTAATGCTAAGATACAGTAAAGTAAGACAATAAAAACTGTGTAGTTAATAATATTGTAACATCAAAGGCAATGTGTATTTGGGCTTTGACGTAATCCAAGGTCATCACAAGAAAACCAGAATTGACAGCAGCCTCTTGTGTTCCTGTTGGTGATTTGGTCTCTGCCTGGGCCAGGCTTGTGAGATGAATTAAATACATTTTTGAATCCCTAAATAAATGTACTATACCTAAATGTGTTTTGTAAGATGTAAGACATAAAATAAATTCAAGGCTATATTAAGGGATTATCAACACTGTCCCAGCCTGGGAGACGGAGTGAGACTCTGTCTCAAAAAAGACCCAGTCACCTGTAACATCTAATCATGCAAAGGTGGAAGACAATTTGTAATTAAGGGAGGAGATCCAAGATCAGCTTTCATCCTAGTCTTTCTCCTCCTCTGGCAACTCCTGGGATTGTGTGTATTGGCTGAGGGTGTGCGTGGGGAGAAGCAGGTGTGGGAATCTTTAAACATGGTGTGCCTTTCCCCTAAATCACTTGAGAACCAAAAGGAAGACCTGGCAGTGCCTTATCTGAATTGTTGATGAGCCATCTCTATTAATTCAAAGGGATCCCCCTGACAGGATTAACAATAAACAGCCTCATACTATCCTTGAAAGAAAATAAGGCTTTTGAGTTATTTAGAGCAGAACAGATCCCAACACTCAGAGCCTGACTTCACAACAAACAGCAAACATCCAAGCATTTACTGCTGCTTCCTGGGAAGGCCAGCACTGTCAGGTGTCTGATCAAATGGGATTAGTTGGTGTCTCTGAGAGGAGTGAGGTTAAGGAAATGTCACTGGCGTCAGTATCTTCAGTGTCAGTCTCAGCAAATCCACTATGGACTTAATCTCCTTATCCAGAAAGCATACAGAGAAAAGTTGGTGTAGAATAAGCAAACAGTTAGCAAAACTAGAAAAGAGAAAAGGACTTTGTCTAAAAAGACTTATTTCATTTAATTAAAGTCTCATGAAGAAAGAGGAAAAAAACAAAAAAAACTTACTGACAATGGTGGTCATCTTTTTTTTCTTTTTCTTTCTTTCTTTCTTTCTTTTCTTTTTTTTTTTTTTTTTTTTTGAGATAGGATTTCTCTCTGTCACCCAGGCTGGAGTGCAGTGGCACAATCTCAGCTCACTGCAAGCCCCGCCTCCCAGGGTCAAGCAATTCTTGTGCCTCAGCCTCCCAAGTTGCTGGGATGAGAGGCACACACCACTGTGCCTGGCTAATTTTTCTATTTTTAGTAGAGATAGGGTTTCTCCATGTTGGCCAGGCTGGTCTTGAACTCTTGACTTCAAGTAATCCTCTGCCTTGGCCTCCCAAAGTGCTGTAATTTCAGGCGTGAGCCACCATGCTGGGCCTAGTGGTCATCTTAATAATGATCACTATGGTATGAAGGAAGTTTCTGAGTTTATTTTATACTTGTGTCACTAATAATAGGTCATCTAAGTCAAATTTTTAAAAAGAAATGTCCTGCATATGGTGTCCTAGGGAGGTTAGAGTGTTTTCTTATCAGTCTATTCAAATACTAGAAATTTTCTTGAGTATATCCTTGAAATCTCAAATCCTTATCATTGGAAGTTATCATTGTTTGCATATGTTTTCTGAGATTCTTAAGGAATTTAAAAACTAGGCGTCCTCATGAAAAGAAATAAAGTACTGATGAGTACTACAATATGGATGAACCTTGAAAACATGCCAAGTGAAAGAAGCCAGTCACACAAGATTACACATTATATAATCTCATTTTTATGAAAGGTCCTGAATAGGCAAATCCATAGAGACAGCGAGTAGGTTAGTAGTTAACAAGGGCTTGGGAGACAGAGAAATGGGAAGTGACCACCTAATGGTATGGGATTCTTTTTTGAAAATGATGAAAATGTGCTAGAATTAGATACCGCTGCTGATTGCGGATCCTTGTGAATAGACTAAAAAAATCACTGAATTGTACACTTTAAAATGGTGAAAATTATGATATGTCAATCTTAATAATGCCATTGTAAAAATAAACCATTAGAGAAAACTTTCAGTGGAAGATAATAAAAACTTACAGAAAAAATATCTTTTCATACTCTTAAGAAAATTAAAGGGAACAGAAATTTAGTTCTCTAATTTTCTACATTGTATCAAAACCTATATGACTGTTAAATAGAATTTATCAAACATTTATTGATTACCTGTTCTGTACTGGACAGTTAGCAGATGCAACCTCTTCCCTTAGAGGCTAAAAGAGTTTTCAAAAGATACATATTTATAGGGTGAACAAGGATGATAGTAACCTTTGTTTCCATGTATTTCCTATGCTTTCTCTGTGAATTTATTCACTAATCATTGTTCCGTTTCTGTATATACTAGAAATAATGCTAAAGTATAAGAGAATAGAATTAGAAAACATAAAAATCTTAAAATGTATGGTTTTAAATGTAAATCACACACTGAAATCTTGATCTTCAATTCGTTACGCCACTTTGACTAACTTATTTTTTAATCGTAATAGTAACTTGTCCCAAAAATTATGACAAGTGGTAAGAAGTAGCAGAAGATACTGGATTCCATCTCAACTTTAATTATTTTAGAATTTGTCTTCAATGGGAACATGTCAAGGAATGAAACTAAAAAGCTATATAAGTTAATCTTTCGTTATCTACAAGAGTTTGAGTGATATCATCCACTTAACTCTTCCCTTAATGATAACCTCTCCCAGACATTTTTAAAGAAAAGAAGAGACATGGAGGGTTGAGGGAGACACCAGTAATTCACATACATCCTTTACATATTTAAATGAAAAGTTTCCCATTTATCACAAGTAATATAGAACATGGCCCTGATTTCACTTCGGGCAGTTGCAGACATGCTCCTGTTTGGGTGATTATTTCATGAAATAAATTTGGCTGGGTTTTTCAGAAACACTGAGAAAGAAGAAATAAGCAAGCAATTCCACCATTTCCCAGCAAAGGCAGTTGTTTTTCCAGGTCCCTGACATCAATAGTACCCATATATTTCTCTCATATTCTATCACATATATCATGTTATAAACCACATATGTCTATCATTTTAAATCAGCTCTAGCTTGGCCTGAGCTTCCCATTCCTCTCAGCTGCTCCTGACCCCAGCATAGCTCACAGACACAGCCTGTTCTGAGCTGATTCTCCTCTAAGACCTTTTGCATCCCTCGTAAGATCCACCTGATTTAGTACCTTATAGTTCAAGGCTTACTTTAGATCGCCGTGTCTTTCTACCCAAATTATTTTATAATATCTTTGTGAGATGCAGTCATTTCATACATTTCTAAATGTCTGTGTAATAAGTAATAAAAATAATATAACACCTAATAGTTATAGTGTTTACTAAATGCCAAGCACCATTCTTAAGACTCTACACTTATTAACTCATTTATCCTCATCACAGTCTATTGTCTTAGTCCATTTTTTGTTGCTATAACAGAATACCACAGACTGAGTAATTTATAAAGAAAAAACTTCTTGTAGTTCTGGAGGCTGGGAAGTCCAAGGCGGAGGGGCTGCATCTGGTGAGGGTCTTAAGATGGTGGAGGACATCATATGGTGAGAACAAGAGTATGCATGTCCAGCTCAGGTCTTTCTCCTCTTCTTGTAAACCCACCAGTCCCATTGTGGAGTCTGTACCCTGATGATCTTATCTAATCATTAATCCCTGCCAAGGACCCTACCTACAAATTCCATCAACATATGAATTTGGGGATTAAGTTTCTAACATATAAAATTAGGGGGGCATATTCAAACCATAGCAACTATGATATGAGTAAGTACTATTATTAGTCTAATTTTACAGATAAGAAATCTGTGATACAGAGAATTTAAGTAAACATACCTAAGGTTAATTAGGTAGTATGGGGCAGGCCTGGAATTTGAACCTAAGCAATCTAGCTCTTAACCACTGTCCTGCTCTGCCACAATGCAACCTTCCTCTCTTAGCACACTCTTAGGTGCTCCAGAAATGCTTTAATAGTAAGACATCAGTAAATGTTAGTATACTACGAAGTATGGTGACAGCATGACCTGGTCTAGCGAAAAAAATATGAACTTTGGATCAGACAACTGATGGCAGCTTTGTGACCTTTGGCAAAGTATTTTGATTTTTAGGGTCTTCAAAAAATCAGATTTTTCAGATTTTTAAAGATTTCCTCATCTGTAAAATAAAGAAAAACATTCGATAGTACTTCTTTGTAGGGTTTTTGTGTATATTAAGTGAAACAAAAGATGTGAAATACCTGTGAATTTCCTTCTTTTAACACAAATTATCTCATGTCTCCTCTTGACACCCTTGTGATGGAGGCAGTGGAGGTATTGTGCCCACTGCACAGATGAGGAAATAAGTTCATTAAGGATAAGGCACATTCTCAGTATTGGCTCTCATGAAAGTGGGTGTGGAAGGGTGAGAGTGGGGCCTTGTCTTCTCATTCCCAATGAAATGTGCTTCCCACTAGACATATGCTAAGGACGGGACTGAAATAAAGTTATAACCAGGATAGAATTTCTCTCCCCACCCAATTCATTATTAAAATTTTTTGGTACATTTCTAAGCCAGTTTTATAGTTTAGGAAGTCCTGTAAAAAGTCATCTTTATTTTTGGAGTTAGATGATCTTTTAAGAGTTATTCTAAAATAGATGAGCTAATGTAACATACAGTACACATACGTTACTGTAGAGCAGTATGATGAACTTGTAAAGGAATATATTGGATTTTTACAAATCCTAAGCGATCTTCGTTTGTTCTGGGTGATTTGCTTCTCTTTTTCCTAAAAGTAGAAGGCAAAACCTATTCTAAATTGGAATTTTATCCCCTAACTTCAGTGGTAGGGGGTTTCAAGGAGTATAGGTTACAGACTAAAAACCTTATCTGAAAATCGAGATGGAAGGAGATCCGCATAGTGAATAAACTACAAAAGAAAAAAGGGCTAGAAATGGTATTATACGTAAGAACAAAAATCCACACATTAGAGGATATAGCAGTGATCCATGTTGTTTTCTTAGGCACTTAATTAATTTATTGGCCTAGAAATTTGAGAGAAGTAAACTTGCTATGTACTGTAATTTTGCTCAGTCAAATTTCTGAATATTTACCCAGGTCTCATTAATGCTTTATATAAATGTATGTATAGCCGATTCCCTTAGTTGTTCATAAAATGTATCTGTGTATATACGTGATTCCCTTTTTGTCTTTGTCCACCATTTTTCAAAAAGGATTAAAGAGAAGTAAATACTAGAGAAAAAAAAGCTGTCGGTTAATTATATGTATACTTAAGTTTTTTAGAGTGAATAAATATCACCTTGAATCATTTGATGGAAAAGTTAAGTTAAATAAGATGCTATTGTGCTAGTGATGAAAATAGCGGTTTATAAATAAGCCCGAAGAGTTTAGTGAAATGTAAGGGGTAGTACCTGGGAGTTGGGAAACCTGAGGTCTTGGCCAAGCACCAAGCTCTGTAACTCCATGTAAATCACTTAGTCTGCTCCCTGGTTTCTTCCTTACCTGTAATATAGGGGATTCGACTGAATGAACTCAGAGGTCTTTCAGAAACTTCCCAAATGCTAATGTATTCTATAACATTTTGAATGAACAAGAAAAAATTTATTTGGTACAAGCACAAACATTCTATTAAGAAACTGATATATACAAAATTACAATAGTATTTACTTTTTTGTTTGCACTAAATCAGGTCAAATTCAAAACTCCAGGTTGAATTTGTTTTTATCCAAATGTTAATTCATGCTTCTTCTCACAAAGTGCAAATAGATCTTTAACTCTAGCCATTAAAATTTAGTCATATTTTTAGGTGCAGGATATCCTCAGGTTTACCAGGTTCCTTCAAAGTTTACATCTTAGAGAAGTTAATGGCTAAGTTAAACCTCTCTGGGGCATTCAGAGTATAGAATGTAAGAATGTAATCCCTGCCTTAGCCTCATGAGTAGCTGAGATTATAGGCGCCCACCACAACGCCCAGCTAACTTTTGTATTTTTTTTTAGTAGAGACGGGGTTTCACCATGTTGCCCAGGCTGGTCTTGAACTCCTGATCTCAGGTGATCCACATGAGAGTTGAAACAGATGGTGGTAGTGGGCTGCAAATTAGGCAATATTAAAGTACAGCCATTTTTCCACTGTACAAATATACATGGTAAAAATTTTTTAGAAAAGCATGAAGAAGCAAAAAGTCATCTATAATCTCATTACTGAAAGAAATTGTTAACATTTGGATTAATATCTCACCAGGCGTGGTGGCTCATACCTGTAATCCCACCATGTTGAGAGGCCAAGGTGGACAATCACTTGAGGTCAGAAGTCCAAGACCAGCCTGGCCAACATGATGAAACCTCATCTCTACTAAAAATACAAAAATCAGCTGGGCATGGTGGCAGGCACCTGTAATCCCAGCTACTTGGGAGGCTGAGGTGGCAGAATCAATTGAACCTGGGAGACGGAGGTTGCAATGAGCCGAGATCACGCCACTGCACTCCAGCCTGGGCAACAGAGCAAGACCCTGTCTCAAAAAAAAAAATTGGCCGGGTTTTGTGGTTCACCCCTATAATCCTAGCACTTTGGGAGGCCAAGGTGGGTGGATCACCAGAGGTCGGGAGTTTGAGACCAGCCTGACCAACATAGAGAAACCTTATCTCTACTAAAAATACAAAATTAGCTGGGTGTGGTGGCACATGCCTGTAATTCCAGCTACTAGGGAGGCTGAGGCAGGAGAATTGCTTGAACCCGGGAGGCAGAGGTTGTGGTGAGCTGAGATCATGCCATTGCACTCCATCCTGGGCAGCAAGAGCGAAACTCCATCTCAAAAAACAAAAAAACAAAAAACAAAAAAAACCATATATATATATGTATATGTATTCACACACACATATATATATTTGGATCAGTGTATTTTAGAATGCATATATATTTATGTATAATAATTGCTCTTATTTGTCATAGTTTGATATCTTTAATAATATATCCATGTTTTCCATGTCATTAAATTATCACAGTATACCTTCAAATATGGTATGAGCCTGACAACAGTATAGTTCCAATTCCTCCTTTTCATCTATGTGTGACTGTGGTCATACAAGTTACTTTTGCATATATTGGAAACCCCATGATTCATTGTTTTTGTCTTTACTTTGGACCATCTGTTGTCTCTTTTATTTGCCTTCATTTTTTGCCATTTCCAGAGCCCTTCATTTCTTGGTGCAGGTCTAAGTTTCTGTTTACTATCATATTCCTACTGCCTGAAGAACTTTGAACATTTTATGTATTCTAGGTCTGCTGAGGATGAATTCTCTTAGCTTTTGTTTATCTTAAAAAGTCTTTATTACTCCTTGAATTTTTTAAAGGTATTTTCATTTGGTGTAGAATTCTTATTCGACAGTCAGTATTTAAAGATGTCACTTCTTTTTTTCTGGATTGCATAATTTCTGATGAGGAGTCCATTCTACTTGTTATCTTTGTTCCCTGTGTGAGGTGTGTCTTTTCTCCTCGGGCCACCATCAAGATTTTCCCTTTATATTTCATTTTTGGCAATTTGACTGTTGTGTCTAGTTGGAGAGTTTGTTTATTGTTTATCTTGCTTGGTGTCTCCTGAGCTTCCTGGGTTTGTATTTTTCTGCCTTTCATTACTCCAAGAAAATTCTTGACCATTCATTACCTCTTCAAATTTGTCTTCTGTACCGTTCTGTCTCTTCTTATACAGCTCTCATTAGCTGTTTTGTATCATCCCACAATTCTTGGAGGCTCTGTACTTTCTTTTTCACTCCTTCTTCTCCTTCATGTTTTTATTTTAAATAACTTCAATTGACATATCTTTGAGTTCAGTGGATCTTGCCTCAACTGTGTGAAGTCTACTGAGGAGCCCAAAAAAGGAATTCACTCTGATACTGCAATTTTTCCATTTGACTCTTTGCTAAAAATCCCATGTCTTTGCTGCAGTTCCCTATCTTTTCATGCATGTTGTTCCTACTAGATAGAACACTGGATATTGTGTGTAGAAGGGGAGAGATTGAGTTAAATAATATTTTGGCCTGGAACTGAGCATACTCATACTTTTTCTTCTGTGCTGCAAATGTGAGAGGTGGAGCCTGTTTAGGCAGGAGTTGAGCTGAGTTTACATTTTGTTTCAGGCTTCAGATTCCTCTAGTGGAATCTTGCCTTCTGCTTAGGGTGGAGGCTGGGGCATCAGAGGACTTTGCTTAGTGTTAGTGCTCCACCCTCTGCTTTCTCTGCACACCTGCAGCACAGAGGAGTTCCCCCCACACTCCTGCGTTACCTCAGCAGTTGACTACTCTTGCTTGTTACTCTGTGCTAGGCTGGTGCTAGGAGTCGGGGGTCTTTCATGTAGGCTCAGACTCAGTCTTTGGGGTGTGTGCCTGGGTTCAAGGCTGGGTCTTTCTCCACATTCCTGCCCTTTCCACCACAGCAGCCAAACTCTGTCCTAATGTATGGTTACAGATTTGAAGGCTCTTTATATGAACTGCCAAATTGCATTCTAGCAAGAATGTACAAATTTACGTTTCACCAGCAGCAAATGAGGGTTCTCTTAGGCAGGGCTTCTAGCTCTAACATCACTGAGTTTCTTTGATATGTTGGGATTGCATAACTCTGTTGCTTGCTTAGACAGTGGAAATGCAATACACAGCCTTACTCATAGTAGGGCATAATGCATTTTTATTGGTTAGCTGAGGAATCAAAACACGAGTAGTCCATTGTGTGGCCCTGAGGTACCACTTTCATTTTGATTTGTTTCTACTTCACAGGCACATCCACAATGTGACTCAGGAATAAAAGGTGTTTGCATTTTATTGGCAGCTGCATTTGACAGAGATGAGAAGCTAGGGTTTTTAAACAGAGGTCTTCGGAACCCTGCCTGAAAATACCACAGCCTGAGGATCTGGAAGCCTGAATTCTAATCCCGATTCTGCCTCTAATTAGCTGTTTCTTAATCTGCACATTACCAGTTCTGTGCCTCACTTTCTTTATCCCATGGGGTTAATGGTATTTATCCTATTTCAGTGGATTGTTGTGAGGGTAAAATGAAATTATAACACTGTTTAAGTGCTGTAGAATATAAAGTATTTCTCTAGGAAGGGCCGGAGAGGTGGAGAAAATGTGAGAATTAGAAACTCAAGGCACCTTTTTGTCATCTCCACATCCACAGTATGAGAGAGTGCGTAAATATGGAATAGAGTGAAATTAGAAATAGATTTCTTCCTCTCACTAAACTTAGCCTGTTCGTGTAAAGTTTAAGTAAGTCTTTCTCAACCAGTGAGGTCACAGTTTTAAAAGGAAATGGCACGCCAGCCCTTACGCACACTGGGAAGTGATGACGGCTTCATGTCACGTCCCACTTGGGGCTCAGTGAGCTCTCCTATTGGTCGGTGTTTCCTTTATTCCCAATCTGACCCTCCACCTGCCGTCTCAGCCCTAGAATTCATCCACTGTGCCGCTTGGGTCACTAGAGCAACACACACTTGTACTCAGAAAACAGAGATAAGCAAGCAGATCTCAAAGTCGTCATGAAATTTATTTCCTTCTGCCAGCTTTCACTCACAGCAGATAGTCCTCCACACCAAAAAAGACCACAGAGTACACAATGACACAGCCTATAGTTTCAGTTCCTCTTTTGTAACCTGTTATACACAGTTGAAAGCTGTGCAGCTGCAAGCTGGTAGGCCTAGAGCAGGGGTCAGCAAACCACTGCCTACAGGCCAAATCCAGCCCACTGCCTGTTTTCGTAAGTAAAGTTTTAGGAACACAACCGCTCCCATTTCTTTACATATTGCATGTGCCTGTGGCTGCTTTTATGCCACAATGGCAGAGTTCAGTAGATACAAGAGACTGTATGGCCTGCAAAACAGAATATATTTGCCATCTGGCCCTTTGCAGAAAAAGTTTACCTACACCCTGGGGAACAGCAATATTAGTCTGTTTCCTTTCCACCAGCATTACTAAGAGAAATTTGTTTTCCTCAGGTCTCTTTCTTCTTTCATTTAAGATTTTTATTTTAGCATCTAAGAATAGTGAGCAAAGAGAACGTGCAACCTTTCCATCTGTGGAAAGGTTGTAAACCTAACCCTAACCCTACAACCATTAAAAGCGTTTAACTAGAAAAGTTTATGTAAAATACAGGGAGAAAAGGACATGTTAACTCCCCATCAGGACCCAATCAGTCAAATCCAGGCTGTGGAAGAGTCTACACAATAAATTACCCAGTTTCTTCCATAAATAAATGAACGCAGCGGGGGAAAAGGTGGGATAGAGGAGCTGTGGAGATTAAGAAAGACTTAAAGGACTTTCAACCTAGTGCAATATGTCGACCTTCCAACTTGAGCAGACTCATGGAGATAGCTGGAGATAATGGGAGGATTTGAACATGGAGGCGGTCTTGAGTGCCATAAAGGAATTATCTTTACTTTCTTCATTATAATGGTATTGTAATTTTTTGAGATGTCCTTATCTGTTAGAGATAAATTGCAGTATTTATGGGTAAAATAACATGATGCCAAGATTTTTCTTTCTCCTCTTCCTAAACTCCTTCAGGATAAAAAAGGAAAAAAAAAAAAAAAAACCGTAGGGAGCATAAAAGAAATAATATTGGCAAAAAGTTGGTGTTTACTGAACCAGGGCAAGGAACACTTGAAGTTCATTATGGTTTTTTGCCCAGACTTTGTGTATGTTGGAATTTTTCATTATTGTGGTTTTTAAAATCATGCATTCAAAAGTTTAAGTGTTGAAGAGTTGAATCCTGGTTCTGCCAGTTGTTTCTGCATGTGTAAAATGGGGATTGCGATTCAGATTATATACGATATTATGAGGATTGTGAGAATTAAATGAGATAGTAAAGAGTTTAGCACAGTCCCTGACATGTAGGAAGTGATCAATACTTGATAGTTACTATATTGTTTCTGTTATCAACTTATAAATCAATAATCCCTGTGAGCCTAGTTCATTTATGATGTAATTGATTCTTTGTGAACAACAGAACTTAAACTCATATTGCTGCTACACAAGAATAAGCCACGCATGGGGGTGCACACCTGTAGTTCCAGCTACTCTGGGAAGCTGAGGCAAGAGGATCATTTGAGCTCAGGAATTTGAGACTAGCCTAAGCAACATAGCGAGACTCTGTCACTTAAAAAGAAAAAAATAAAATAAAACAAGAAATCAGGGAATTGTTTTCAATGTGTGCATATGTTTCCTTGACAGTCTGGAAACAATCATAGTGCCTGTAAGATGCTTGGAGAGAAGAATAACTATGGTAGCCTTCCACTGAAATCAAGGAGAACACAATTAGAATTTCAGATAACCCTAACAATCTGGCTATTCTTCAAATATTTGTCAGATAAGAATTACAGTTTTCATGAGACTGCTAGCAAATGCCTGTAAACACATTTAAGCACCACGGACATGGGAAGTCACGTGACTATGTATAGAAGTAACAGATTTTCCAGTTTGAGTTCCTATTGTCTCTCCTTGACAACCTGATGCTCCCAACGGAACCTGGGAAAGGCTCCAAGTCATATGACACTCCTTTAAATTCAGTCTGTACTGACTTAATTAGCCTGTTAGTCAACCACTCACTAGCCAGTATGTATCACTCACATTTATAGAGAAATACATTGACTTAAAAATGCAGGCTTTTTGAGCAAAAAAACACAAATTCTCACCTCAACCATCAGTCACCTCAAGTGACTGAAATAAATTAACTTGGACCCTGCCTCACAGATTCCCTTACAATTCATCCTTTTTAAAGTTGCCTTCTGAAGAAAATTCCTGTCAGAAGTGTTAGGAAGCACACTGTTCATAAAGGATGCTTAGAAAAGAAGAGGGGAAAATGGGGATATGTTGGGGAAAGTTTAGAAGGGAACATTTTGTTGAAACCAAAAATATCAAATCTGTACTTTTTTTTCCTCTTCTTCTCAGAATGACATCACTCCTTTACATGTTGCATCAAAAAGAGGAAATGCAAATATGGTGAAACTACTGCTCGATCGAGGAGCTAAAATCGATGCCAAAACCAGGGTAAGTGTGCAACTTATGTACCTGCTTCTACTTATATTCAGGAAGTAGGAACACTTTTCCTAATACCTTCGCACTGATACAACATGAGCTTTATTTTTTGTTCTATTTGTTATAGTCTCTTGGAAAATGATTGCTACTTTTATTCTTTTTAAAATGGGATGGCCATCCATCTATATTTGTAAATACTTAATTCACAGTTAAATGGCACCTGGCTTTAAAAGGTCTAGAGTTTTTGTTGCATTTAATTTTCAAGACACTGTATGCTAGGCTATTTGGTCAGTTTGATACTAAAACTGCAAGTTATTCTATTTAAAAACAAATCTGTCTACCCTTGTGCACTGCTGGTAGAAATGTAAAATGATGTGACTGCTATGGAAAACAGTGTGGAGCTTCCTCAAAAAAAATTAAAAATAGAGCCACCATATGATCTAGCAATCTCACTTCTGGGTATATGTCCAAAATAATTGAAAGCAGGATCTCAAAATATTTGCATAACCACATTCATACAGCAATAGGCAAGAGGTAAAAGCAGCCCAAATGTTCATGGACAGATGAATGAATTTTAAAATGTGGTATATACATACAATGGAATATTATTCAGCCCTTAAAAAAGAAGGAAATCTTGTTGCATGATACAGCATTGATGAACCTTGAGGACATTATGCTGAGTGGAATATGCCAGTCACAAAAGGACAAATACTGTATGATTCCACTTATGGGAGACATCTAGAGTAGTGAAAATCATGGAAAAAAAGTAGTATGGTGGTTGGCAGGGACTAGGGGTAGAGGAAATAGTTATTTGATAGGTATAGAGTTTTAGTTTTGCAAGATGAAAAAGTTCTAGAGATCTGTTACACAACAATGTGAATGTGGTTAACACTGAAGCGTCCACTTATGGATTGTGAGGGTAAATTTTATGTTGTAGGTATTTTACCACAATTAATAAATTTTTAAAGGCTAGGCCCAGTGGCTTACAACTATAACCCCAGCACTTGCAGAGGCCAAGGCAGGAGGATCACTTGAGTTCAGGAGTTTGGGACCAGCCTGGGCAGCACAGCAAAACCTTCATCTCTACCAATAAAAAAGAACAAAATTAACTGGTAGTGGTGGCATGCACCTATAGTCTTGGCAGTACAACAGGCTGAGGCAGGAGAATCGCTTGAGCCCAGGAGTTCAAGGCTACAGTAGGCTTTCATCACACCTCAGCAACAAAATGAGACCCTGTCTCTAAAACAAAACAAAATGACATTTTTTTAAAATTAAAACATTATAAAAACCCACAAATACGTCGAATCTAGGTGTTTATGGCATGTTGCTTATTTGGTGTGATGCATTGTGGTTAGGGGAAAGAACCGAGACTTATAATCTGATTTGAATCCAAATTCTAAACTTAGCTAGCTGATTTAGCTAGGCTATTTAACTTTACTGATTGTACTTTCTCTATCTGAAAATAAAGAAAACTAATGGCCACCTTGTAGGGTTGTTGCGACGATCAAGATAATGTTTGCAAACTGTGCTGGCATAAAGTAGGCCAGAAATAAATTCTAGCCACTGCTAGTATATCTCAGAGCTCCAGTTAGTATTAAACTTCTAGACACAGGTTTTCTTATTCAGTATTTCTTGTGCAGGAAGCAATCTAATCAAAAGATGGTCTCAGCACAAACATCCATCTATCGAAGGGTTTTAAGTAGTTTTCTTGTAACTGCAACTCCTGCAATCCTGTGCTTCCCTCTTCTAAAAATTCTGATTCCATGTTCCTAAAATTGGCCTGGTAACCTCAGCTTAATTTCTGTAGTGCTTTGATTTACTACTTCATTTTTTATTCCTCGCATTTATTTACTCAACCAATAAACGATCGTTGAGTGTCTACTGTGGGCCAGACATAGCAGATGACAGAGCAAGACACAACTTCCCCTGCCCTTATGAAACAAAAGGTCTAGTTTGTATTCTGTACTTTGACCCTAAGACAGCCCAGTCATAGGCAGGAGACCCAGACTTCTTTTTTTTGATTACTATTGAACCTGGAAACCATCTATGTACCTTAAAAGAAACAAACTTTCTAAATAGGAAAAGGGAAGAAAGAGGGAAGCCTACCCCTAAATGACTGTCTTACTGGGGAGGTAAATTGAATATAGGTTTGATTGAACTGATTATTCATCATTCCAATAAGAAGCAATTATCAGTATGTAAAGAATGCTAGAAACATTGCTTTAAATGGCAGGGGTCTTCTGCTAAGCATAGGCTATTTAAAGAGTTGTAAGGAATAAAAAGTAGAGATGCATTGCGTCTGTTGCCTGATTATTACCTGGAGGAAAAGGAACATTTGTAAAGAGGGGGAATCTTTACAAAGGGAAATGAGGGTTACCAAGACACGCAGAAAAGAGAAGTTTGAAGAGGTGCCCAGATATACAGATTTCAATTGGTATATGGATTGGAAATTACCTTATTTCTCTCTTTGTTGATATAGTCAATCTACAGAACAGCAAAATGATTTGTCAGTAATTTTTCATCATTTGTCAAACACTTACATGTTCTATTTGGTTCAATGGGAGGAGAAAAGGATACATAGGAAGTTCAGGCCCCATCTTTAGAGGGCATCGAGTGTCACAGGGAAGGGCCAGGAGAAAAACATACAAATTCCTCTGCATGCAACTATCAAAGATAGGAAATCATCTACATAGGCAGTTTGGTGTGCAACTTGGTTTCTGTGCCACTTTGCCTCCCTGTACTGAAGGGCTGTCTTATTTTCGACAAAAATATAGATTCCTTTGTACCTCCCATTCAGTTTTGACTCGGATTTACATTCCTCCTGAATTATGTGAAGGAAAGACACGGAGAATGAGAGGACAGAAAAGCCTGACATTCTTCTGCAGTTGTCCTGAATGGAATGGGTTGGGGGAAGGGTGTCATTTCGGCACAGACTGAATTTCTGACAGACTAAATCGGAGAAATTATAGTATATACCCGAAATATGTAAACTGTTTGTGTTCTTTTCATCAAAGTATCCCTTCCCTCCTGCTGAGATGATGAAGTAGTGATTGGGTGTGTGGGTGAAAGGGAAGGAGCTGGCTAAAATGTCAGAAAGCCATCGGGGCAAGCCTAAAAATAGAAAGGAGAATTTGTCACAAAAGAAACAAGTTCTAACTACCCAATCCAGTAGCCCCTGAGAAAATAGATACCGTTATCTACCCATCTGCCTGCCACCGCGTACTTCCTATTGTGGCAACCTTGCTTGCATTCAGTAAATCTGACCTGGTATACACACTTATCCCCCATGTTTTAGAGGCAGGAAAGCATCACTGGATTTCACCTCAGAGGCCAGCACTGTAAGGGACCTTGTTCCTATTGCTCTGTGCCCTGCCTAGGTGCTCACAGAATAGAGGATTCACTTTAAAAGAAGATCCTTAGAGCTCTTTCATTCAAGGATATAAACTGGAATTGTGTTCAGGGTAATTTAGGTAGGATCAGAGCAAGATATTACCAGCTGGAAAGGCAGATGAGTGAATTTAATTTCACCCTAGTGCCTGATCTCTAAGCTTAAGTGTGACTAGCAAGTAGTGAAATTGTGACCTGAGAAAAGTTCACCCTCCTGAATCATAGTTTTCCAGCCAGTACAGACAGAAAGTTGTTCCTGACCATCTCACTCTCTCAGCTGGAAGGGCACTGGAAATGGTAACCTTAAGAATAATTAGTTACTGTAAAATTTAGGATGATTGCACATGAATCTTCTTGGAGGTGTTTAGCTAGGATCTGATGAATTACAGACCCTTCAGGTTTCTTTTTTTTTTTTTTTCTTAGACGGAGTCTCACTCTGTCGGTTGCCCAGGCTGGAGCACAGTGGCGCAATCTCGGCTCACTGCAAACTCCGCCTCCTGGGTTCAAGCGATTCTCTTGCCTCAGCCTCCCAAGTAGCTGGGACTACAGGCGCCTGCCACCATGCCCGGCTAATTTTTGTATTTTTAGTAGAGAGGGGATTTCACCATATTAACCAGGGTGGTCTTGATCTCCTGACCTCGTGATTTGCCCTCCTCAGCCTCCCAAAATGCTGGGATTACAGGCGTGAACCACCGCGCCCGGCCCCCAGGTCCTTCAGGTTTCTGTTTAGCTCATTTCAGGAAAGTCTTTCCCATTTTCCCAGCCCCATAATGCTAATTAATATCAACTGGCTTGTTAACTCACGCTCCTGTTGATAGCCAAGAGTAAGTATATAGAGGATCTCTGTCATCGTGGTGGGACATGTGCTGGGATAGAAACACCTGTCAAGGCATAGTTGTCAATCTGGTCTATATGCAGATTTCTAATTTTAAAATGATTTATGTAGTTCATTTTTCCGACAAGATCACAATGGCTTCGTTTCTTTGTAGACTAAAATGTTTTGCTAAGAATGGCCTCCTATTTCTTTCCACTGAATTCTTCCCCTCTTTAAACTAGCATGATTATTTGGTACATGTTGAAGGAAGATACTTTGCAATGGTTGGTCTCTTGTCATTTTTAGTTTGCTCTGCATCAATTCACAGACCAATCAGAGACTTAATATAGACCCGAAATCAGAACCATTTTGAGACTTGAGTTCTCTGTCTCTTCTTATTGACTCCTCTTCATCTAATAATAAAAGCAGTTATACTTGTATTTAGTGCTTCAGAGAAGATGCAGAATCCCCGGTAGTGTTGGTAATAACAATGCTCTGATTGCCAGAATGTTACTCTAACTGTGCCCCTCCCAACTTCTAGCCTTCCTAGCAGTTTGCCACTGCCTGCATCCTCAGAGAATCCCATTACCACAGCATTACTTGCAAAGCTACACCTTAACTCTAAGATGCGCATGGTCATCTTAGTGTCTGTCACACTTAGCATACTTAGCAAACTTCCGGGTGCATATTAAATGCCTAATAAGATATACTTCTTAATATTACATTTGTCAAAACATCTTAATTTACTTGACTTTATACTGGTCCTATGGTAATGTAATTTTTCCACTGAAGTTAATGGCATCCAGTTTATGTACAAGAATAAAGAAGTATTTATGCTCAGGTAGATGAAGTGTTTTCAAGGCACTTCCAATCTGTCAATTGTTAAATTTTTACTGCCTGGGAAGGTGTCAGGGGACACTTGGATGTACTATAATATCAGCCCATGCTTTCCCAGAAATGTAACTGGTTCTGTTTCTCAGGTTAAATACTAAGAAAAAAAGAATTATTGATACTGACTTTTGCTTTTGATTATATTTCCAGGAATGTGATTGTCCAAAGTTAAAAATAAATCCTTGAATAAAATATTAAATATTTCAAAGTCATAGAATACTCTCTCTGAAAAAGAAATTCTAAAACAATACTTCCTCCTTGAGTTCTAAAATAGATATGTTGACAAGAACATTAGAAATAGTGAAGAAGACCCTGGGATTCTATATTAGTTGAAACTAGCCTGAAAATGTTTCTTCATGTCATATAAAAATATATCAATTTTTTTCATTTTTGTCAAAAAGATTACAAGTTAATTGAAAATATTTATTTAGATTAAAAGAAGGACCAGTAATCATGAAATGCCACTAGCCTTCAAAACACGAGAGAATATCTTTGACGGAAAGAATGTTTTTTACACTTGCAAAGCATTCTGAGAACATGGAGGGAGCATCTTTTGTTCTATTTTTCTCCCTCTCCTAATGTTTATACACTACATTGTAAACCTCATTTCCCTTGCCAAATTAGAGATCTAAAAGTATTATGGCAAAAATCACAATTATTGTTGCACCAACCTAATAAATGTCATATGCCTCGTTCTGTTGAAGAGTCTACAAAATAGGCTCAGGACAGTTTTATTTTAGTTAATTGCTATGTGGTTCCAAGTGCTAATGGTCAGAATCTTGTCTGCTTTTTCTCCTACTTTGTCTTAATGTATGTTAGTAATGCTCACATCTAACTTTTTTTTTAAATAGCTCTTCATCAGTTAGGCACACAATTACTCTATAGCTGTCAACTATAACCATCTTTAATTGCCCTCCTTCCTCAAAGGAAAGATAAAGATAAAAGAAATTATTAGTGTTTTGTAAATTGTGAATATTAAATTGTTTCAAACATGTAACATCTTATAAGAAGCATATAAAAGCACCTTTTATGTTTGAAATCATTTATTTATTTATTTATTTATTTATTTTATTTTATTTTATTTATTTATTTTTTTTTTTTTTTGAGACAGAGTCTTACTCTGTCACCCAGGCTGGAGTGTAGTGGCGCAATCTTGGCTCACTGCAACCTCCGCCTCCTGGGTTCAAGTGATTCTTGTGCCTCAGTCTCCTGAGTAGCTGGGATTACAGGCACACGCCACCTCGCCCAACTAATTTTTGTATTTTTAGTAGAGATGGGTTTTCACCATATTGGCCCGGCTGGTCTTGAACTCTTGACCTCGTGATCCACCCTCCTCAGCCTCCCAAAGTTCTGGGATTACAGACATGAGCCACTGTGCCTGACCGAAATCATATTTTATAGTAGGTTATTCATTATCTACCAACTGGAAAGTCAAGAATTCTCTCATGTATTCATAGAATAAATATTCATAAGTGTGCATGATAGAAACAAATACAAACTATGATGGCATAATATGCAGAGGTCACATATCCTGTTTTTATTCAAATGTATGAGAGTTCTGGCATTAAGTTATGATGGAATAGCTTGCATTGGACTAAGCCTTCTGCTGAGAAAAATCATTAGCTCTGGACAAAACCAAGCTGCTGTAAGTTCCAAATTATTTATAACATATCATACAAAATACCCACTATGTAATTTTAAAATTACTAAACAAAGTCAACTGGAAAATGTGACCTATAGTCAAAAGAAAAGTTAGGTAATAGAAACAAACCCACAGATGACTCCACTGTTGAAATTTGCTGAATTTAAAATAACTAAGGTAAATATGTTAAGCTATAGGGGAAACAAGTATAATGGGGGGAAAAGAACCAGAAGGAAATCCTAAGATTGAAAAACACAATATCAGAAATACTTTAAAAATCATTAGATAGGATAAATAGATTGAATACAGAGGAAGAAAAAAATTGGAGGACTTAAACACAAGTCATAAAAATCATCCACACTAAAGCACAGGAAGAAAAAAAGATTAAAAATCAAATACACAGCTACATCAGTAACCTGTGGAATAACAACAAGTTGACTAAATCTGTACATTGTAGTCCAAGAGGCAAAGGAGAAAGAGAATGGGGCATAAAATAAGTTTATATTTACTTCCAAATTTGATCATAAACTGAAGGCCTCAAATCAAGGAAACTTAGCATACCCCAAAGAGGATAAATACAAAGAAAACCACACAGAGTCATATCACACAAAAAATCAAAAAGAAAAACATTTAAGTAGCCAGAGAAAAAGATATATCATGAATGGGAAAAACAGTTATAAGAATGTTATCTGACTTCTCATCAGAAACACTGACAGTCAGAAAATGATGGGCCACCTTTAAAGTGCTGAATGAAAAATATCTAGCAATCTATTTATATAATTGATATAAATTCTAATAAAAAATATTTTTATATCTATTAAAAATTATATTTATGTACTAAAAGCAAAACAAAGACTGTTTCATACAAGCAAAAGCTGACATAACTTGTTACCGTCAGGCCCATACTAACTAAAATACTGAAGAAATTTCTTCCCTCTAAGGGAAATGATACCAAAAAGAAAACTGGATCTACATAAAGGAAAGAAGAGCTAGAAGGAGTAAATATGTGGATACAGTAAAATATTATTCTTCTTAAGTTCTTTAAAAGTCAATTGTTGAAGCAAAAATATCAATCTATTGTGAGGGCTATAATATATGATAGTAGGTAGAAATAAAATATATAGCACAAAAGATACAACTAATAGTGTAAATAGAATTATAATATTGCAGAATTCTCATTATACATAAAGTGGTATAATATTAAGTCAGTATATATGTAATATTAATATTACTTTATAATATATTTATATAATGAATACTAT
>NW_012103443.1:2117249-2149768 GCF_000951045.1 Mandrillus leucophaeus
AATATACAATTATTACATTATAGGAATTACAATTTGTAATATTATAATATTCACACTAGTAAGTTAAAGATCCACATTTTAATTTATAAAACAACTCTCCCCCCCAAAAAATATTTAGCTAAAAAAATCAGAAGATAGCCAATGATATAGATGATATTTCAATGATTAGAATACTAAATAATTCTCAACCCAAAAGGAGACAAGCAAGGAGGGACAATAAACACAAAGAACAGAGTGGAAAACTACAATACTAATAACATAAGGGTGTGTTCTAGTCACAGAATGAAGGCTGTAGTTTTCCAAGTAGAGAGGACATAAGAGGATTTTACCTTATTTTCATTTAAACATATAGATGGTATAACAGTAGAACAAGGAAGCTAATTAATATATTTTCCCTCCTATATATAAATGGCAGAAATGAACTCTTGATCTTAAATAGAACATTGACTGCTTATATTTTTTGAAGAGGTTGCTTGGCATAGTAGAAGAAACCCAGTCCTTCAAAGGGAGGCAATCATGAATGTAAATTCTAATTCTATCGGTTTACTCTATGTACTTGCCATGTGACCTTGAGTAGTAGGTACACGAATCCCCTGGAGCAGTTTTCTCGTCTATAAATGTAACTACTGATACTTTTCTCATAGAATTGCTGTAAAGATTAAATAAGATCACAATTATAATAAGCCTATAACATAGAGGACATTCAAAAAATTTTATTTCACCTCTTAGGCTATCTCGATAACTGCCTAACACACACACAAAAAAATGAGGACACAGTCCAAATTTTTGGTGAAAATGCCAATATGAAATAGCTTTGCTGGCCAGGTGTGGTGGCTCATGCCTGTAATCCTAGCACGTTGGGAGGCTGACGTGAGAGGATTGCTTGAGGCCAGGAGTTTGAGACCAGCCTGGCCAACTGGGTGAAACCCCATCTCTACAAAAAATGTAAAAATAGCTGGAAGTGGTGGGGCATGCCTGTAATCCCAGCCACTTGGGAGGCTGATGCACGAGAGTTGCTTGAACCCAGGAGGCAGAGGTGACAGTGAGCTGAGATTGTGCCATTACGCTCCAGCCTGGGTGACAGCGAGATTTTGTCTCAAAAAGAAAAAAAAAAAAAGGAAGAAAAGAGCTTAGTTATTAGACTGTAAGTGATGCCATTTAGTTTATCTTTCAGTGTCATCATAGCTCTCTTCTCCTGAAGGACTCTCTACATTTTTTTCAGTTTTTTCAGTTTTTAATTCAAGGTTATATCTTGTTCTACAGCCATGATCTATCTGCAGAGTTCTCTCTGCTTGAATTCCTTTTCCTTCTCTAGAGTGAGGGGTTTGTATTTATTTATTTATTTTGCTTGTGAAAAAGAAAAGAAGGAAAGAGTATCCTAAAGGATACTACTCAAAATAAATATGTCTCTTCTTGAAAATATTTCCCAAACCACGCATTTGTGTCACTCCAGTGACACTGAGCAAATTTGACCTGCTAAAGACACATTCTGGTTTCATAGTCCTAGGTGCGATGCCTTAATATCCTGCTTCATGCTTTTCAGAAAAATCAGACCTGAAAGTCTTTTGACCTTCGTGTGTGCAAGGTTTTGCTCTTAGGCTAACATGAGAGCATTCCGTCCAGCCAGTAACGTGCAGTTCCCCTCCTCACTAATAAGATTACTGTCACTAAAACGAAATATGAGATCTCGACTAGCCAGTTTGTGTTGCTTTAGAATTCTGCCCAAGGGAAACTTGTTTGTTATGTGAGTGCTTTAAAAATCAAGGGAATTGGAAAATATTGCTAACCCCATGCAATCTCATTTCCCTTCCGTAATGTTACTATGGCAACTCAGCATCCCTCTCCTTCTCTCTAGTCCAACTGCATATGTTGCCTTTCTTGAGGCAACCCCCTCTCAATCCCTCAAAATTGCCTTTGTCTAGCATTTTTCAACTGGAGATCAACACTATTCTATGCAGTTGAAAAACTGCTTTTTGGTCTACAGCTCATTCTAAGTTACTTTGTTCATTAATTATACATTTCTAGGAGTTGGAAGCAAGTAAGAATCCTTATTCTGCATCGAAAAAAAGCGTGGCTCTAATTTTAGGGAAAGGAATATGCCAGTTCTGTGCTGCATTGCAAAGCACAGTATCAACCATAGTTCTTTTGTTACGCTTATTAGTATTCCGAGTAGAAAAAGGGAATCTTATTTAGAGCAAATTTTGAAAGCTAAGAGACTTAGTCACATCCTTAAATCCCAATTTACAAGTCACTTATTCTATTAAGAATTTTACTTTTCTGCAAAAATAAGGTATTTTAATAGTGCTACTGAAGTAGCCAAAATAAGTCTACTCTTAAAAAGGATAACAAGGAAAAGAATTTTAAACAACTTACTAGAAAATATTTTTTAACTCGCCTGAAAACACATTCATTCACTCACTCCATTCATTCATTTACGCAGTAATTTTTATTAGGCAACTTTCATGGACATAGTACTAAGTTACCTCCTCTGTGAGATTCATTTATCCCTTAAGCTGGTAGCTTTGTCCTCAGAGATAAACTAGTGTTAAATAAAAAAATTATTCATGATACTTGTAAGAAAACAGTAAAGCTGACTTTATCCGAAGGGGGCACTACAAACGAATTTTATAGTGGTAAAGAGATCTAGCTCAACTCTGAATACAGCAAGGAAGGGTGGGAATTTATAGCCAAGGAGTAAGGTGTGAGGTCAGTAAATAGAAAATTACAAGGAGGAAATGTCAAAGGTAGGGGCAATTCTGGCTAAACTGGCTTGACAAGATTATTGCCAAAGGCAGGTCAGATTAATAAGAGAGGCAGGATGGGAAATAAGGAATTTGATCTAATAGTAAGGGTTGGGATTTTCATTAAACTGACCCAGTAGGAGGCTTGCTAAAACTGAACTAAGCAGACACTAACACATGGAAGGCCAAAAGTCAGGGTCTAGATGAGAAGAGAATTCAGAGAAGCTCGACGAGAGTTAAGTCAAGGAAGAGGATCTTTGTCACGAGAAATGTTCATGCATGCCCACAGGTAAAGAAAATACTAGGTAAAAAGTTACAGGTCCCCCAAAAGAGGTATAGAAAATAAGAAGTCTGGAAGGTAGAAAGATTCCATTTAATTTGTGAAAAGGTTTCAAAGAAATGCTCTGCTCTAAGATAGTAAGGATCCTGTAGGAAGTGGGAAGGGAACTCTCAGGTACATGAAGTGGCGTGGGCAAGACAGTAAAACAAGAAAAGCAGGGACTCTTACCAGAAGCTGCAGAGAGTTTGTTAATTGCAGTATAAGTTAAGGGAATCAGGAAAGGCCAAGTTGGACCAAGTATAGCAGGAACTGATTTTAGACGACTTAGAATGCTAACGAAGAATTTAGACTTGACTGAGGAGTAACTGTGAATGACAGTTACTGAAGATCATTTTGAACAGAATGGCATCCTACATCAGAACCGTGTGTCAGGAAAGTGAGCGATAGGCCACACCAGCTTCAAAGTCAAAGAAATTAGTTCAAAATTGATTTTTTTAACCAAAAAGTAGGAGTGAAGTAGAACCAATGCCTGCTAATTTTCCTCCTCTTTTTTTTTTTTTTTTAACTGAATTAAGTGTGAATCATTAAATGGCAGGTACTTTTCAGTCCCACTGTGGATCAGCTGGTCTTGCCCGTCTTCATGACTGCAAGAACTGTGATACTAATTAAAGATCTTACATTCACCCTAGGCACTCGTTTTCCACTGACCTGTCAATGTCCCAGCAGCTGGGCCAGCACTGCCTGTGCAGCGGGGCAGTCGCATCATTGACATCTTGTGCGGCTTCCTGATGAGGCATCCCTCCGGCCGCAATTTTGGCTACTCGAAGAGCTACACGCCTTTGAAAAGAGCCAGATTGAATTTGTAGATGATCCAAAGGAGACTGACACTTGAAGTCAGTGTTAAAGATACTACAAGGAAAGCTACAGTTGAAAGAGTTGTGCTTCAGGTAGCTCTTCGCAGTTCAGCTAGAGCTGATGAGTTGTACCTTGGGGAAACAGCTGACTTTGTCATGGAAGCAAGGTGATTCAAGGAACAATGGCTAAAGAAGGTAACACTTCACAGCTCTTCCACTGGTGAAATGTCACCTTTCCCTGCTGAGTCTTTTAGACGCCACATGTTGTTAGTAAACAAACAGAGATCAGAGGTAGCAGCTTCTGAAGGTAGCTAAGGGAAGGCTAAGAGTGGCTGCAAGTGTGAGCACAGGGACTTTGCCTTAGTAACCCCTCTGAAGACACGCCTTGATTGTCTTGTAGAGCCAGCACTCATAGTTCAAGCCTCATTCTCAATTTGGTGCCGGCAGCCTTGGATGAGTAATTTCACTTCTTTGAACCTTGGAGTCTCTATTTATCAAATAAATACACTCTTGTAAGACTAATCATGAGGATATAATAAGATGCTGTCTTGGATTTGCTTCAAAATAATACAAGAAAAGGGTTTGACTTTTGGTCAGGATATAGATGAGTCTCGACTGAGCATGGGGTGACAATTGTTGAAGCTGAGTTAGGTACCCAGAGATTCGTTATAATATTCTGTCTGTTTTAATCTGCAATCTGTTTGAAATTTTTTATAATTAAAACTGTTCTTGAAAAGACAAAAATCAGGCCAGGCACAAAGGCTCACACCTGTAATCCCAGCACTTTGGGAGGCTGAGGCGGGCGGATCACCTGAGGTCAGGAGTTCAAGATCAGCCTGGCCAACATGATGAAACCCAGTCTCTACTAAAAATACAAAAATTAGCCAGGCGTGGTGACAGGTGCCTGTAATCCCAGCTACTCAGGAGGCTGAAGCAGAAGAATCGCTTGAACCCAGAAGGCGGAGGTTGCAGTGAGCTGAGATCGCGCTATTGTACTCCACCCTGGGCGATAAAGAGAGACTCCATCTCAAAAAAAAAAAAAGGCAAAATCAACAAAAAATGTGTATCTGTAAGAAGAAACAGTGAAACAGTATACCTCACAATATTAAGGAGTTGATGGTTGAGATAGATTTTGCTCTTAGCCAAACACTTTGCTAAGAGCATTTTGCTCTGTGGAAGATAATTTTCAAGGATGAATGAGTGCATTTTTCTGTGTGACCATAGTTTGAAATTATTGATGAAAAGAGTCAGACCCTGGTAAGATATTTGAATACATTTATTCTGAGCTAAATATGAGTGACTAATGGCCCGTGATGCAACCCTTAGGAGATCCTGAGAACCTGTGCCCAAGGTGGTTCGGGTACAGCTTGGTTGTATACATTTTAGGGAGACATGAGACATCAATCAATATATGCAAGATGTACATTGCTTCCATCTGGAAAGGCAGGATAATGGAAGCGGAGGATCTTCCAAGTCATCAATGGATTCAAAGATTTTTCGATTGAAAGAGTTACTCTGATTGAAAGAGTTATTATCAATACAAAGGAATATCTAGGTTATGATAAGGGGTTGTGGGGACCAAGGTTTTGTCATGCAGATGAAGCCTCCCAGGCTTCAGAGAGAATAGATTGTAAATGTTTCCTATTGTTTCCAGACTTACAGAGTCTGTTCTAGCAGTAACTCCAAAAAGGAGGAGGGCAGAATGAGGCATGCCTGGCTTCCCCTACCCATCATGACCTGAACTAGTTTTGCAGGTTAATTTTGGAATGCTCTTGGCTGAGAGGAGGGGTCCATTCAGATGGTTGGGGGGCCTTAGAATTTTATTTTTGGTTTACAGACATATCTATGCATATTTTGTCATTTTTTACTTATTAGAATCTGCAGAAGAGAAAATGAAACAATTTTGACCTTTTAATTCATAAAAAACAATCACTGTACTGCAGTCTGTATGAAATTTTTTTGTGTGTAGGTGGTGGAAGGTGGATGTGATTTTTGTGTATTATTTCTCCATCATATGTTTTCAGGTTTTACATTATGAAGTAGACATTTGGACATTATTTTTTGCATGTTTCCAGATTTTATTTTATTTTATTAGCAAAATGCTGTTTTCACTTGAAAGGCTGCTTTACTTTGGTTTATAAAAGCAAATGTTTTAAATCAACATAAAAGGCAGAAGATATAAACATGTTCCAAAGAATGTTCAAATTAGGCCATGTACTATTTGCAATTAAAATTTTATTTTTAAATAACATTAATACTATTGAGATTTGGCTAGTAGTTTAGAAATAGGGTTGTACCTTGTTGCTTATAAGTTAGAATAATTAGGCTTACTTTCAAGATCTGCTCACACAGTCCAGAAAGTTATATGAACATAATGAATCAAATTTTGTGGTATTTTTAAGTATGACTAAGTACCAGTCTCAGGGATCTTCAAGTTGAGGAACTCATAAACCAAGAACACTTGTGAAAACTTCTCCAGCAGGATTGGGACCACTTAGTTTTAAGTGAATAACTCTCTACTTCCTCAGCTTCCTGCAGAGTCTCCCTTCCCACCTGTCCTTTAACACATATTCCCTCTGCCCTAGTACTAAGAAAAGCCTAGCTCTCTCACACACACATTGCCCAAGGGTGCAAAAACTCCTGAGGTGGTGGGGGCAAACAGAAGAATTCAAAATATTGGTGTTCTGCTGAGAACTGCATGATTCTAGTGATCTGATTAACCCCTTGCTGCCCACAAAAATCAAAGACCTAATAAAGTTGTCCTGTGATGGATCATTGAGAAGAATTTTGGGTGAAAGATCATGAAGTATGGAGGATCGGATGGATGAATTGACAGAAGTAGGCTTCAGAAGATGGGTAATAAAAAACTACGCTGAGCTAAAGGAGCATATTCTAAACCAATGCAAAGAAGCTAAGAACCTTGATAGAAGGTTAGAGGAATTGCTAGCTAGAATAACCAGCTGCAAGAGGAACATAAATGACCTGATGGAGCTGAAAAACACAGCATGAGAACTTCACGAAGCATATACAAGTATCAATAGCCAAATTGACCAAGCAGAAGAAAGGGTATCAGAGTTTGAAGACCACCTTGATGAAGTAAGGCATGCAGACAAGACTAGAGAAATAAGAATGAAAAGGAATGAACAAAGCCTCCAAGAAATATGGGACTTCATAAAAAGACTGAACCTATTATTGGAATACAAGAAGAAGACAGGGAGAATGGAAACAAGCGGGAAAACACACTTCAGGATATTATCCAGGAGAACTTACCCAACCTAGCAAAATAGGCCAACATGCAAATTCAGGAAATACAGAGAACACCATAAGATGCTCCATGAGAAGACCAACTCCGAGACACATAATATTCAGATTCTCCAAGGTCTAAATGAAGGAAAAACTGTTAAGGGCAGCTAGAGAGAAAGGCCAGGTCACCTACAAAGGGAAGTCCATCAGACTAACAGCAGACCTCTCAGCAGAAACTCTACAAGCCAAGAAATTGGGGGCCAGTATTCAACATTCATAAGGAAAAGAATTTTCAACCCAGAATTTCATATCCAGCTAAACTAAGCTTCTTAAGCGAAGGAGAAATAAAATCCTTTACAGACAAGCAAATGCTGAGGGATTTCATTACCACCAGGCCTGCCTTACAATAGCTCCTAAAGGAAGTACTAAACATGGAAAGGAAAAACCAGTACCAGCCACTGCAAAAACACACCAGAATATAAAGACCGATGAAACTATGAAGAAACAGAATCAACTAATGTACAAAATAACCAAATAGCAGCATGATAACAGGATCAAATTCACATATAACAATACCAACCTTAAATGTAAATGGGCTAAAGGCCACAATTAAAAGACACAGACTGGCAAATTGGATAAAGAGTCAAGACCCATCATGTGCTATATTCAGGAGGCCCATCTCACACGCAAAGACACACATAGGCTCAAAATAAAGGGATGGAGGAATATTTACCAAGCAAATGGAAAGCAAAAAAATAGCAGGGGTTGCAATCCTAGTCTCTGACAAAACAGACTTTAAATCAACAAAGGTCCAAAAAGACAAAGAAGGGTATTACATAATGGTAAAGGGAACAATTCAAAAGAAGAGTTAACTATTCTATATATATATGCACCCAATAAAAGATCACCCAGATTCATAAAACATTTTCTTTGAGACCTATAAAGAGACTTAGACTCCCACACAATAATAGTGGGAGAATTTAACACCCCACTGTCAGTATTAGACAGATCCATGAGACAGAAAATTAACAAGGATAGTTAGGATTTGAATTCAGCTCTGGATAAAGTGGACTTAGTAGACGTCTAGAGAACTTTCTACCCCAAATCAACAGAATACACATTCTTCTCAGTGCCACATGGCACTTACTCAAAAATCGATCATATAATTGGAAGTAAAACACTCCTCGGCAAATGCAAAAAAACTGAAATGATAACAAACAGTCTCTCAGACCACAGTGCAATGAAATTAGAACTCAGGATTAAGAAACTCACTGAAAACTACACAATTATATGGAAATTGAACAGCCAGCTCCTAAATGACTCCTGGGTAAACATTATGAAATTAAGGCAGAAATCAAGAAGTTCTTTGAAGCCAATGAGAACAGAGAGACAGTGTACCCGAATCTCTAGGATGCAGCTAAAGCAGTGCTAAGAGGGAATTTTATAGCACTAAATGCCACATCAGAAAGCTTGAAAGATCTCAAATCGACACCCTAATATCACAATTAAAAGAGCCAGAAAGGCAAGAACAAATGAATCCAAAAGCTAGCAGAAGACAGGAAATAACTAAGAGAAGAGTTAAAGCAGATAGAGACATGAAAAGCACTCCAAAAAATCAATGAACCCAGAAACTGTTTTTTTTTTTGAAAAAATGAACAATATAGATAGACTGCTAGCTAAACTAATGAAGAAAAGAGAGAAGACTCAAATAGACAATAAAAAATGACAAAGGAGATATCACCACTGACCCCACAGAAATACAAACTACATCAGTGAATACTATAAACAGTTTTATGGAAATAAACTGGAAAATCTAGAAAAAATGGATAAATTCCTGGACACATATACCCTCTCAAGATTAAGCAGGAAGATGTCAAATCCCTGAATAGACCAATAACGAGTTCTGAAATTGAGGCAGTAATTAATAGCCTACGAACCAAAAAAAGCCCAGGATCCAGATGGATTTACAGCTGAATTCTACCAGAAATACAAAGAGGAGCTGGTACCATTCCTTCTGAAACTCTTCCAAACAATTAAAAAGGAAGGACTCCTCCCTAACTCATTTTATGAAGCCAGCATCATCCTGATACCAAAACCAAGAAGAGACACAACAAAAAAAGAAAACTTCAGGCCAGTATCCCTGATGAACATTGATGAGAAAATCCTCGATAAAATACTGGCAAACCAAATCCAGCACATCAAAAAATGTATCTGCCACGGGGAAATCAGCTTCATCTCTGGGATACAAGGCTGGTTCAACTTACGCAAATCAATAAACATAATCCATCACATAAACAGAACCAAAGACAAAAACCACATGATTATCTCAATAGATGCAGAAAAGGCCTTTGATAAAATTCAACATCCCTTCATGTTAAAAACTCTCAACAAACTAGGGATTGATGGAACATATCTCAAAATAATAAGAGCTATTTATGACAAACCCACAACTAATACCATACTGAATGGGCAAAAACTGGAAGCATTCCCTTTGAAAACTGGTACAAGACAAGGATGTCCTGTCTCACCACTCCTATTCAACATAATATTGGAAGTTCAGACCAGAGCAATCAGTCAAGAGAAAGAAATAAATCATACTCAAATAGGAAGAGAGGAAGTCAAATTATCTCTGTTTGCAGATGACATGATTTTATATTTAGAAAACTCCACCATCTCAGCCCAAAAACTCCTTAAACTGATAAGTGCCAAATCATGAATGAACTGCCATTCACAATCACTGCAAAGAGAATAAAATACATAGGTATACAGCTAACAAGGGATGTGAAGAAACTCTGCAAGGAGAACTACAAACCACTGCTCAAGGATATAAGAGAGGATGCAAACAAATGAAGAGGATGCAAACAAATGAAGAAACATTCCATCTTCATGGATAGGAGGAATTAATATCATGAAAATGGCCATACTACCCAAAGTAATATATCGATTCAATGCTATTCCCATCAAACTACCATTGGCATTCTTCACAGAATTAGAAAATCTATTTTAAATTTCATATGGAATCAAAGAAGACCCCATATAGCCAAGAAAATCCTAAGCAAAAAGAACAAAAAGAACATGCTACTTCACTTCAAACTACACTACAAGGCTACGGTAACCAAAACAGCCTGGTACTGGTACCAAAACAGACATATAGACCAATGGAGCAGAACAGAGACCTCAGAAATCTGCAACCATCTGATCTTCAACAAACCTGACAAAAACAAGTAATGGGGAAAGGATCTCCAGTTCAGTAAATGGTGCTGGGAAAACTGGCTAGCCATATGCAGAAAACTGAAATTGGACCCCTTCCTTACATCTAATACAAAAATTAGCTTAAGGTGGTTTAAAGACTTAAACGTAAAACACAAAACCATAAAAACCCTAGAAGAAAACCTAGTATTCAGCACATAGGCATGGGCAAAGATTTCATGACAAAAATGCCAAAAACAATTGCAACAAAAGCCAAAATTGACCAATGAGATCTAATTAAACAGAAGAGCTTCTGCACGGCAAAAGAAACTATCATTAGAGTGAACAGGCAACCTACAGGATGTGAGAAAATTTCTGCAATCTACCCATTTGTCAAAGGGCTAATATCCAGAATCTGCAAAGAACTTAAACAAATTTACAAGAAAAAACCTCATCAAAAAGTGGACAAAGGATATGAACAGACACTTCTCAAAAGAAGACATTTATGCGGCCAAGAAACATATGAAAAAAAGTTCAACATCACTGATCATCAGAGAAATGCAAATCAAAACCACAGTGAGATATCATCTCACACCAGACAGAATGGTAGTTATTAAAATGTCAGGAAACAATAGATGCTGGGGAGGCTGTGGAGAAATAGGAACACTTTTACACTGTTGGTGGGAATGTAAATTAGTTCAATCATTGTGGAACACAGTATGGCAATTCCTCAAGGATCTGGAACCAGAAATACCATTTGACCCAGCAATCCCATTACTGGGTATATACCCAAAGGAATATAAATCATTCTACTATAAAGACATATGCACAGGTATGTTTATTGCAGCACTATTTACAATAGCAAAGACATGAAACCAACCAAAATGCCCATCAACAATAGACTGGAGAAAGAAAATGTGGTACATTTACATCGTGGAATACTATGCAGCCATAAAAAAGAATGAGATCATGTCCTTCTCAGGGACATGGATGAAGCTGGAAGCCATCATCCTCAGCAAACTAACACGGGAACAGAAAACCAAATACCTCATGTTCTCACTTACAAGTGGGAGTTGAGCAATGAGAACACATGGACATAGAGAAGCGAACAACACACACCAGGGCCTATTGGGGGCTGGGGGGTGAGGGGAGGAACTTAGAGGATGGGTCAATAGGTACAGCAAACCACCATGGCACACATGTACCTATGTGACAAACCTACACGTTCTGCACATGTATCCCATTTATTTCTTTTGGAAGAAATTTTTTAAAAAATTTTTGAAAGACAAAAAAAGATCATTAAGTAATTTGTCACATGGAATTCAGAGAATTTGTAACTCTAGGCCGGGCACAGTGGCTCAAGCCTGTAATCCCAGCGCTTTGGGAGGCCGAGACGGGCGGATCACGAGGTCAGGAGATCGAGACCATCCTGGCTAACACGGTGAAACCCCGTCTCTACTAAAAAATAAAACAACTAACCGGGTGAGGTGGCGGGGGCCTGTAGTCCCAGCTACTTGGGAGATTGAGGCAGGAGAATGGCATAAACCCGGCAGGCGGAACTTGCAGTGAGCTGAGATCCGGCCACTGCACTCCAGCCCGGGCGAAAGAGCGAGACTCCATCTCAAAAAAAAAAAAAAAAAAAAAAAGAATTTGTAACTCTACTACAACAGTCTATGCGAACAAGTTTTCTCAGCACTAATATCTATAAAAGCAAAAATCAGGGCTAATATTGATGCTGAACCCTGTCTCGTTCTAGCAATAACGAATCTTCATTAGCAGATACATAAACTAGTCATGAAAAAAGCATATCCCATTAAAAGAGAAATTTTTAATACATTGTTTTTGTGGAATGGTCACAAAACTTTTTATATATTTTTGCTGTTTTGATTGGTTATATTCAAATAATTATAGTAATAATCCAATCAGATGATTCATTTTTTATACTTAGAGGCATGTGTTGTCAGGAAATATTTAAACCTTTCTTAAATTTAAACTGATACAATTTTATGGCAGAGAAATATGTGGTAATTAATAAAAAACCTTCAAGCATAAAATTACATTAAGATAAAATTATGTATGCGGAAATGGAATGGAAATAGAAACTCAAGAGGAAAAAGAACCAATGTAGAATTTCTATTACAGATTTCTATTTAACAGTTTATTCATGTGTTTTTGTTAATGGAGAGCATCAAATTTCTTGTAGTACTTAGATTTTATTGGCTATTCAAAACAGTAGTGGAAAAGCTACACATTTAAATGTTGATATTCAGACTTGTGGGAAATTACATACTTTGCAGCTACTTAAACTTATGAAAAAATGTAGTTTTCAACCTAAAATAAGAAAGTATTTTATGAAATAAACGAGCAAATGTTTGAAGCCCACTTGTCCACAGCATGTTGGGTGCCATACTGGATCTTGAAGAAGTACACTGCACTCATAGAATTTATTGTCAAATTTAATTGGTGATGTTTCCTTTGTTCAACAGGATGGTCTGACACCACTGCACTGTGGAGCAAGGAGTGGCCATGAGCAGGTGGTAGAAATGTTGCTTGATCGAGCTGCCCCCATTCTTTCAAAAACCAAGGTAATTTCTTTTCAGGTTTCTGGACATTGGACTGTATTTGTTTTGATAGTTATATGATCCAGCCTTTTGAATCACATAGAAAATGAATCAGAGTAGTTATGTTCACCAAATCTTTACAGAACCTCAAAATAAGTTGGAGCTTATTAAAATTTTATGTAGAATGTGCTACACCACAAAGTCATTTGTGTGTGTGTGGTTTCTGTTTTGTTTCAGGAATGCTTACTGCTTGATTTTACTCTGTGAAATTTTCATAGCTCAGAAATAATTGCTTGTCAGGTTAAGAAAGACTAAAATTTCTACACTCTCTAAAGTATGGATGCTGGCTGTGTTTAGCCCCTCAGCTTATTTCTTGAGAGTTCACAGGCTATTAAGAAGGTCGAGGATATCGCTTAGCTGATGAACACTGGAAACTTTGGAAATATTGCACCTTGATTGGGCTTTTGGGAATGTTGATATATCTGAAAGGAACACATGATGATTGCCTGAAAAAAAATAATGATTGACTTTCTTTTAGACTTTTTTTTAATAGTAAAACCATTTGACATCATTTGAAGAAAAGAATATTTGCAAATAAATTTTGAGACATATAAACCACCTTATTGTCACTACTATTTTTATTTATTAAACCAATGATTTTTTTAGAAAAGATACTAAGCTTTACTAAGAGCTTTAATCTCTAAACATTATCAAAGCAACAAAAGCACATATTATTTCTATTTTCACTCTGGTCAGTGTTTCCTCAACAATATTAGGAAGACTAGACAGGGTTGAGATGGTCTGGACAATTCCATCACTCATTTAAAATGTAGGGTTTAGACTGGTGAGCTGTTGAGGGTGTTGTCTAATGGAATTAAACGTCCATGATGTTTTCATTGTATATGATGACACCTTGGCCTTTTGAGTGTTTCTTATCTTGACGATTCTATTTGTTCTTTTCGTTTTACATATCCCGTATCTATTTTCTTTCCTCCTCCACTGCTGTCTTCTAAGCCACATTATCATTTCTCACTGAACCACTGTAGTAGCTTCCTCTTGGTCCCCCATTTACCTTTTTGCTTCTTCACAAATCAGTTCCCACTTTGCAGTCAAAGTCGCCATACAAACTGTCATCCAAATCATGTCAGCCTCCTGCTTAAAAACCCTCCCACTAATCCCCATTGTTCTCTTTCAAATTGATTTTCATTTTCTCAAAGCAATAAGGAAGAATGTTAAAAATCAGAGAGTTGCTCATCTTTTTTCTCCTATTCATCTCATTGCTTTGGATTTTTTCTGAGAAATCTTGACTTTTTTCTTCCAACCTTTTAATTTTCAAGAACATTTTCTTGTTATCTGATAGCTTCTTTTCTTAAAGTATCCTGTTCTTGTTTAATGGGTACAATATTTTCTGTTACTTTTCTGAGAACATTTGAGATAACTTTCTTGCAATTTAGTTTTTCTGTTTCCCGAATGTCTCTAATTCCTCAGATTTCCTTTTTTTCCTCTTTTTTTTTTTTTTTTTTTTTGCTTTGGCTCTATCTTTTGTATTGAAGGCTTCCCACAATGGCTGTACCTGACTGTGTCAGGCACAAACATGTGAGTGGCAGCTCTAAAGAGTTTAGGCAGTGCTGATCAGGTGGCAGTGATTAAGAGGGGCTCTTTAATGTCAGGATTATGTTCCCTTTACCGTAGGTGGTACAGTTTTTTGAGAGACAAATCCACCAACCTTTGCAGTGCACACCTGTGTGAATACCGTCTGAGTAGGGGAAAGAGGCTGCCAGTCTTGTGCTTTATGCATACTTTAGTCATAATATTGATAACTAATATTTACATAGTGATTACTGCTTGTCAGGCTCTATGTTCTTTACACGTATTAACTCATTTAATCCTCATTAAGTGAGATACTGGTATTACTGTTATTCCCTTTTAATAGATGAGGAAACTGAAACCCAAAGAGATAAAGTAGCTTTCTCAAAATATCTCGGTTAGTGGCAGAACAAGGATTTGAACCCAAGCAGCCTAACTTTAACGCCTGCATTCTCCTTCCTTTTTCTGTGATCACCTATTCTCGGTCCAAATCCTCATCACTGCCCTCTGTTCTGCCTGGGCCCTTGAGTCTGAATCTCTCTAGTTCACCTTCTCCAGACACTAATTCTGGTGTCCTTCAGGCTAGAAGGAGGTAGTTATCTGACTTTGCTGAGTTGGGAAGGGCCTGGAGACCTGACAGCTCCACACACAGTCTTTGATCCGATTTTACTTGCAGCCCCAAGTCTCATCTTATCTTCTGAGGTACTACGCTTCCATAGCCTCCACCTTTTGAGGATTTGAAAGGCAAATCAGCTTGTCTTTTTATTCCCAGCAGTGTGCTGGAGCCTGATTGTATTGGCTCATGAGCTGGTTGTGTACATCTCTTCCCAATTCCTCATTCAGTAACATCAGATGGACGGCTTGAAATTGGTTGTTGTGGGGGGATTGACAGCATGGAAATTGGCTAGTGCTACACACTGGGGCTTTTCTTTTTCCAGGAGTTGGATGTTAAACATTTGTCAGCACAGCACTGATTCTACTGCTTCAGACACTTAGGTTTCAGCCTCTCTCTTCGACTGGATGAATGATCACACTCAAATCCTCTTTTCATATTCTGAAGTTTGGAGACAACCCTCATCTGTTTTTTATTTCTTCCCCATTGTATATGTGGGAATGGAAAAGGACATGCACATGTGTGCCCTTCTGGATTTCACCCTTTAAATCTAGTATTGCTTTTTGGTGGAGTTTTGGGAGAGGAAGGATAAATATAGCTATCACATCTGCCGTGTTTGATCAGAAATCTCCCTCTGCACTGAGGATAGACTTCTTAAGATATTCTGACCACCTCTCTTCCTCATCTCCTCCCATTTTGCTCCTTCCTCACCATCTTCCAGCTAACCAGCCTTATTTTGCTTCCTAGACTACACCTTTGTTCTCATTTTCTGTTTGCTTGGTTTGAGTTCCCTCAGCTTGTTCCAGATCTCTGCGGTCCCCGTACATTCTTCAATGCAAATGTCTTCCTCATAAACAGGCGTTTTCTCATGATTTACCCCTCCCATCTTCACCACCCCCTGCCAGTGCCATCTGGCCATATTTTATTTTCTTTAGAGCTTTTAACACCATCTTGAAATTATATGCTTGTTTACTTGCTTGCTGTCTGGTTCTCTTCAATAGAATGAAAGCAAGAACTTTTCCTTGTTCAGTGCAATACCCACAAGCACCTGTATTTGTGCCCAGAACACAGTAGGGCTTCAGTAAATATTTGTTGAATGACTATTAAGTGAATGAGTACATTCCTAGGCTTAAGGCCATCTGACCGGTTCTTCAAGAATTTCGTCTTACTGAGCTAAGAAAGCCCATTACATTGGATCAGTATTTTCAGGCACCATATGTAATACCACCTCTTTCCATAGGGCAGATGGTCTTTTCTTTACTGTTTTCTTGTCCTTCTCCAATTATCTTTAAGTTTCCCATCCACACAATCATTGTGTCTTTGCATTGCTAGAGAATTTTTTTTTTATTGACACTGCCTTCCATTTCTACTCTCCACTATTCTTTGTTCTCTCAGATTTTGTGGGGGTTTTTTGTTTGTTTGCTTGTTTACTTCATGTTTTCCTCTAAGACTGTATCAAAATATAAAGCAAAAGAATGTTTTGGCAGGAATAAAGCAGTCCATATGCTCGTGGGTAGCAGTATCTCAAATGGGAAATGTTCCTACCTTTTCCTGCACCTTCATTTCTATGGTTTAAAATATTTGAGGGAAATTTTTTAGGCAGAAATATCCTGATAGACTGACAGTGTACGAGGCCTTTAAATTGACCTAGAATTTGCCGTGTTCTTTCTGTATGTGCAAAGCTCTCTTCTGTGCGATGGAAAAAATAATAACCATGTACCTCTTGCCTTCAAGGAACCCAAATCGTTGAAATATATGTCAGAGAGTGAATAATGCCACGGGAATGGTTAACGAGGAGCTCATATTACTTTTTCTTATCCTGAATTCCTTCTTTATGTCATTCATTGATAAATTCGGAGCAAATAATTTGGCTCAGAGGATTCAGAAACCTCTGGTTCCTTGGTGCATATTTGATCTGTCATTGTCAAAATTCATTGACGACAATTTTTTTAGAAACTGAATTTGCTGTCAACTTACTTTTCCCAAAAACATGTTAAACTATGTTACAATAATTGATACAGCCTCTTTTGATAATTGAATTCTCTAGGAATTTCCCAGGTTCCCCCACTTTGCCATCATAGTTAAAAGAAAGGATTGACATCTTCATACCTTGTTTTGCCTTCATTAGGAAACGTATTGAATGCTGGTGTCACTCTAGGTTTTATTTACCTTTGACCACATATATTTGTTCTCTCTGCTCTTTAAATGAATTTTCAACTCATTCCTACTGCACATGATTAACTGAGTTATTGAACCCAGTTGATTTAAACTAACAAGATGAGCATTAGTTATTGGCTTTGTCAATGCCCTGCCTTTCCTCATCATAGACACATGGGGGCACCAGATTGATAGAAAAGGGAAACGTTTCCCTTTCTTCTTGATGTGAGATGAAATGCATTACATTGGGACCTTTTTTAAAGTCAAATCAATGTAGTCTTCAATACTGGGTATCAGTAATCTCTAAGGACAAAATTAATACCAGTCTAATGAATACCAATCTGTTCTTACCTTTAATTTTCTTTTAGTCTTAAATATTAAGAATTCCTATTCGGCCAAGTTCCAGTGGCTCATACCTATAATCCCAGTGCTTTGGGAAGCTGAGGCAGGAGGATCACTTCAGGCTGGAGTTTGAAACCAGCTGAGCGACAGAGTGAAACCATATCTCTATTTAAAATAAAAAGAAAAGTAAAATTTCCATTCATCTGGGTTATGACCCATGCTGCAATTCACACTTCTATTAAATTAGGAAAAGACATTTCCTTGACAACTTGTTATTGACTGACATAAGCAGTTGGGAGGACCAATTTTAAAAATAGCTGTAGTTCAAAATAGTTGTCAAAAGCTTTTACAAATAGAAAGTATTTTCATGTGAAGAACTGGAGTTTTTATCTGTTTATATTTGCACTTTATTTTGTGTTCTGCACATTTGTGTTTAAAAGGTAAAAAAATGAACTCTGGTTTCCTTATGTGTTCCAGAATGGATTGTCTCCATTGCACATGGCCACACAAGGGGACCACTTAAACTGCGTCCAGCTTCTCCTCCAGCATAATGTGCCCGTGGACGATGTCACCAATGACTACCTGACTGCCCTACACGTGGCTGCCCACTGTGGGCATTACAAAGTCGCCAAGGTTCTCTTGGATAAGAAAGCTAACCCCAATGCCAAAGCCCTGGTGAGTGACTCAACCAGCGAGTCCAGCCTCAGTTGTCTTGCTTACAACCTGCTGCCTCTGTATGTGAAGGGAATGCTTTGAGGAGGTTAAAATGGAAGGTGCTAGTTAAAGTGTACTTCTTGTCAATTTTTTCAAATATCCTTCGGGAAAGTCTACAAAATTTTCTATTTCCGACATGAGAAAGGCTGATGGAGCCAAACTGTTAATGTTTTTATGGTCACGTAAGTGACCTTTATGAACCCAAAGACTACACAATTATAAAAAGACTAAGGTGGCCAACGTCATCTTACTGTGGATAAACTTATAATTCTGTGAATTAAAAGTTTATTCGGAGATCTGAAAACGAGGCAAAGTTATCAAAAATATCTATTTTAAACATAAGCGGTCTAGGAATTTGTGAGCTAAAATTTTATATTATCTTAACCTTGTAAGTTAATGAAATATTGCCTGTAATCTTCTGTTTCCTTTTGCCAATCAGAATTTTGGTCTGGTTTAAAGGCTTCACTTTAAAGTAATTTGTTCTTTTAACCTTTAGCCATGCTATACTTTGGTTTTCTCAGCAAAATGGTGTTTGTTGTCTTTGCAAAAATAAATGGTCCCAACTTAGTAAGCTGTCTATTTCAGAATAAGTACCCATGTTTAGGAAAAAATAAGTCACCCAATTTTAGGGAAAGCATGTGAGTTTACTAGCAATTTTGAGGTAAAGTTTGTCATCATCCAATCGACCCTTTAAGGAAGGGTTTTTACCCCTTTCCAAAGAGTGTGGTCATCCTGTCTGGATAGATCTCTACCACCTCTTGTACTCTGTGGGCTCTAAAATTCAGAGTGGGCAGGAAAGAATGACGAAAGAGAAACTCTCCAGACCCCAGACACCTCGTTGCCACTATAATTTCTAAAACCTTTTACCAAAGCAGCATTTCAAGATCTGTCTGTTGACCCACCCAGTCTATCAAACGTGTCTGAATTCTGAGAAGGGAGAAAGGAAATTAACAGCCATGACTCATTTTTCCATACAAGAAAAAAAAAATAAGTCCCAAAACAGGGCGTGGGCTCCCACTCTCATTTTCCTGTGACTCTGAAGATTTCACAACATATGGAGGTTATAGCCAGTCATCCTGGGATGGACTGTGGCCAAATGGTCTGAGAAGTCTTAGTGAAAGCACCTGCAGTGACTTTGACCTAAGCTTTTACGGTGGACTCTGGTATTTATAGTTCTCCACTGGCTGCTGAAATACGTGCCACAGTCTCAACTGGCAGGCAGGACAACTTGGGACATAATTTATTAAAAAGCAGATTCTTTTATTAGATTAAATAGTAAACCAAATTATTCAGATAATGGGTTATTTACATTTCTGCATCCTTGGGGTAAACACCTACCTGAAGCATAAAGCTAGAGAAGAAATCAAAACATTTTAGAGCTGGCCTTGTAGTTGCCCTAAAACACAGCAAAGAGAACAGAATAAACCTTGGTGAAGTAGAGCCTTGAGGACAAATGTTGGGGCCAGGAGTTTTCAGTCTGTATTTGAAATGAGGTAGAGGAGGGACATATTATTATTGTTATTATTATTATTTGTTATTTTGAAACAGAATTTCCCTCTTGTTGCCCAGGCTGGAGTGCAATTGCACAATCTTGGCTCACTGCAACCTCTGCCTCCTGGGTTCAAACGATTCTCCTGCCTCAGCCTCCCAAGTAGCTGGGATTACAGGTGCTTGCCACTATGCCCGGCTAATTTTTGTATTTTTAGTAGAGATGGGATTTTATCATGTTGGTCAGGCTGGTCTCGAACTCCTGACCTCAGGTGATCCACCCACCTCGGCCTCCCAAAGTGCTGGGATTACACTTGTAAGTCACCACACCCAGCCGGGAACATATTATTTGGAAGAGCGAATTCCGAAATAAAACAACGAAATGAATGATCATTTTTACCTCAGCTAACAAGGAGACTGTAACAAAAAATCACTTTTTGTTCACAATTACCAGGGCACCTTGGATTCCTAGGGCAGCTAGACTACTTCCAGAATAGAATCTACGTGCTGCTTAACCCTGGTACTTTCTGTTCATTTCAATTTGCCGCACATCATTTTAGCAAGACTATTTTACTGTACATAGTGAAACTGGGTTTTGATGGAATGTAGTCAAGCAGGTATATGTATTTGTCCCTTGCAGAATGGCTTTACCCCTCTTCATATTGCCTGCAAGAAGAATCGAATTAAAGTAATGGAACTCCTTCTGAAACACGGTGCATCCATCCAAGCTGTAACCGAGGTGAGAAGAGTTAAGATTTCTGGGAGTCCTGAGATACTGAGAGTATAGCCTTAGAAGCCAGAGCCCCAGGGCCATCTCCAGGGACCAGCTAGTTTGTTGGTATATCATGGCCATAGACGGCATTCTGAACTATTCAGCAAAAGGGCTGCCAGTCCTTAGGAGAAGCAGACAAGCCTGTTGGTGGGTGAGTTGGATGCAAATGTATCACTATGTCAAGAAATGTAACCTAAAACATATGCTTAAGGGGAACGGCCCCATCACAGAAAGCATAATTTGTATCAAATCCTAAACTGTAGTACTTCTCTAATGGGTGCAGTTTTGTCCCCCAAGGGGCATTTAGTCATGTCTGGAGGTACTTTTAGTTGTCACAACTGGATAGTACTACTGGTATCTAGTGGGTCAAGGCCAAGGATGCTACTAAACAGTTTACAGTATACAGGACAGTCTCCCGCAACAAAAAATCATCTGATTCAAAATGTCAAAACCCTGTGCAAGACGACCTTGGTGCTTTTGTCAAGTAAGGATTACTCTGTCTCAAAACTCAAAATTAATGAAACTGCTGCTGAGGTTAGTAAAGGATTAGATCTAAGTTTCTCTCATAGTAACCAACTCAGAACTCAGATAAATGATCCATCAGAATCAGGGCTGCACCTTCTACAAAGCAAACCAAGCCTGACACCTACCCTTTCAGACTTGTCCCAGACCCCCAACCTCCACCTCACTACCTCCTAGCACCCTGATCTCTGTTAATTCTAATTCTAACCCTTGGCACTTCCATAGACTAGACACTCTCTTGTTTGCCTCTGTATGTCTATACCTCTGTGTGTCGCACCCCCTTGGCCAGGCAAATCCTGCACATCCTTTAGAACCAGATCTGGGCCACCTTCTTCAGGAAACCTCCCCTCACTCCCCAGCCTGGACTACGTGTCCCTTCTAGGAACCATCACCTCATCCTGTGCCCTTATCCAACTCTCTGACTTATGACTCAGTGGTGCCCCCAAGACCTCCAGAGGCTGAAGGCTCCTTGGAGGTAGGGCTGTGTCTGACTGGTCTTCATATACCCACAGTGTCTGGCCCATACATAGCAGATCATTCAGTAAAGTTTTGTTGAATACCTGATGTTTAACTATAGGATTTGAAGCAAACATAAAAATTAAAGTCTAGTCTAGTGATTGTTGCTTGGCTTCAGTTTCTTGCCTGCAAATGGAATATTTGCCTAGATTTACACTTAGAATTTTTAAAATATGAAATGGTTGAGAATATGAATACTGATTTGCCATATTGTCAGGCTTATGGCTTCATATTAGGCAACCTGTTATTTTTAAGTATAAAATAGAAAGTTTACTTTCAGTGCATAGGAACCCTCTTAGAGATCAGAACAGGCTCTAAAATAAAAGTAAATTCTTGGCCGATGTTTGAGTAAATGTCCAGAGGTGTCAACCAGTAATCCAGCTCTCTGTTCCCTAAGAGCTTTAAAGGGCAGTTTAGACCAAAATTTTGCCTTGCACGAGCTCTAACTATTCCCCCTGCCGATGGAAAAAGGTGCCAAGACTATAACAAAATTCTCATTTTCCTAATTGTCCTCCATTCTTCTCACTTTTTGAAGTCTGGGCAGCCAGAATTATTCCTTTTCTGTCTTTTACCTCACTTTGATTGTATAGAATTCCTTTCATATATTTTTGGCATTTCTCAAATTTCTGCTGAGATTAATTATCCCCTTCTGTCCCTTTTTAAAAAACAGGTTAGCTTTTTCTAGATATACTTAAAAAAAAGTTTTATCAAGTTATGATGTTCATGTTGTAAGCTAAATTAAACTCTGAAAAATTTAAAATGGAATCATTTCATATAAAAAGCATAAGTAAATTATACTCTTTAAAAAATTAATGGCTTGAGATTTTTATCTTTCTTATTCACTCTATTTAAATCTCACAATCATGGGCATATTCAGTATAAAATATCCTGGAATCAATAAATTCTGCTTTATGCTGAATAGTATTCTGGGGTCTACGTACATGTATGTGTACGTATGTGTGCATAGGATCTGAAGCAATTCAAGTCTAGTCTAGTGAACATTGTAATATTTGCTTTATTTTTATTGCCTTAATTTGTAACACCCATAAAGTTAAAAAATTAAATGTTTGAAACTATTAATGCTGATTTGTTCATTTATTAAAGAGACAGCTTCGTGTTAGGTACACTGCTCTTTTATATGTGACATAAATGGGAATCCTCTTTAAAGCCCAGAATAGGATCTGAAATAAAAGTTGACATTTTACTAATATATATGAAATCACCGCTGTCCTCCCTCTACACACACACATATGGATAAGGAAGGTTTATTAGTAAAGGGGAAAAACAACCTTCAAGTTATTTATCAGCTTTTTCAAAGATCTACATTAAAAGTATGAAATAAATTATTTTTCTCTCTTAATAGGTATGACATAAGTCTTTCATAGTAACAGAATTTGCTTTAAGAAAATGATGATTATGTGTTGATATATTTACCATTATAGAATCTGTAACATAATGGTGAATGTCCTGATTCTTCTAATCTGATCATTAAACTGGTTTAGATGGATGGATGGATGGATGGCAGGCAGGCAGGCAGGCTCACTGGCAAACCTTTTTTATGCTAAGCCAACAAACCACCATTTTCTTCTTTTCCCCTTAGTCGGGCCTTACCCCAATCCATGTTGCTGCCTTCATGGGGCATGTAAATATTGTATCACAACTAATGCATCATGGAGCCTCACCAAACACCACCAATGTGGTAAGTATTCTTTGAACGAAGGAGGTCCGTTGTGAGTATTTAATAAACTGGCAAAGGTGATTTTTATCTGCTTTTTTGTTTTTTATTTTTTTAAGAGTTGGAGTATCACTCTGTCTCCCAGACTGGAATGCAGTGGTACAATCATAGCTCACTGCAGCCTAGAATCCTGGACTCAGGCGCTCCTCCCACCTCAGCCTCCCAACTCACTGAGACTACAGGAATGTGCCATCATGCCCGGCTAATTTTTAAATGTTTTGTAGAGATGGGGGCCTCACTATGTTGCCCAGGCTGGTCTTGAACTCCTGGCTTCAAGCAATCCTCCTGAGTTGGCCTCCTAACTTGTTGGACTTATAGGCATGACCCACCATGCCCTACCTTATTCTTATTATAATTAATGAATATGTAATTAATATGACTACTTAAAAGAAGAAAATTCAAGAATACATTTGTTTCCTTTACTTCAAAGGCAAGATCTGCTCAGTCTCTAGTTGGCCACAAATTGTTAGGACTTATGAACTATGTTCATTAAACTTACAGGTGCGTTACTACTGGATATTATATTGTAAAAAATAAAGTGTGGCCAGGTACGGTGGCTCACGCTTGTAATCCCAGCGCTTTGGGAGGCCGAGGCAGGTGGGTCACATGAGGTCAGAAGTTTGAGACCAGCCCGATCAACATGGAGAAACCCTCGTCTCTACTAAAAAATACGAAATTAGCTAGGTGTGGTGGCACATGCCTGTAATCCTAGCAACCCGGGAGGCTGAGACAGGAGAATTGCTTGAACCCGGGAGGCAGAGGTTGTGGTTGGCCGAGACTGCGCCATTGCACTCCAGCCTGGGCGATAAGAGTGTAACTCTGTCTCAAAAAAAATAAAAATAAATAAAAAATAAAGTGTGGGGAATATTTTTCTACAACAAAAACATTAAAAAGTGCCACATGTTGGAGAGGTCATTTAGACACTATGGTTATTTATACAAAGAAGTGATTTCAGCAGGGTGTGGTGGCTCATGCCTGTAATCCCAGCACTTTGGGAGGCTGAGATGGGTGGATCACTTAAGGTCAGGAGTTCAAGACCAGCCTGGCCAACATGGTGAAACCGATCTCTACTAAAAATTAAAAAAAAGAATTAGCTGGTTGTGGTGGTGCATGCATGTAATTCCAGCTACTCAGGAGGCTGAGGCATGAGAATAACTTGAACTTGGGAGGCAGAGGTTGCAGTAAGCCAAGATCATGCCATTACACTCCAGCCTGGGCAACAGAGTGAGACTCCATCTCAAAAAAAAAAAAAAGAAGTGATTTCAACTAACTTCAAGGTAGTCTCTTTTTAATGTGCTTCACCATGTTATAGCAAACCCATGGAATTCTGTGTCCATAGATTACTCAATGGTATTATTTTCCCACACCAAACATTGCTCTGTAGGAACCACGAGGCTCACTTCAGAGTAGCTATCAGAGTGGTAACTTACCACCCGTGATCTGCATGTGGCATTGTTTTACAGGGTTTCAAATTTGACATCATAGTATTAGCACAACAGACCATAAACATAATAACACTCATTGGACTCATGAGCATTAAAGAAGTAACAATAAAACAAGCACCATCCTGGCACAGAAGGGGCAAGCTATGAGGTCCTGCACCCTTACCCTGAGAGTGGGGCTCCCCAGTAAGACTGCATCTTCCAGCAGCCCCAAGCAGCACAACCACAACATAGAAATAGACCAGCTTCTCAGATGAAATGCAGTCTTTCCTGGTACTAATTGCAGAGAATGTTTTCATTCGTAGAGGAAACACTGAGTAATACACTAAACGACATCCTCAACACCTTTCCAATAAACACAATCTACCAGTTTCCTGTGGAATCTGTCCTCACGTGTCCTTCCATGGAAGTAGGTGGCCTATAAAGCAAAGCTCAATTTATAAAGGCAGTTTAAAAGTGAGCATCACCTATGTGAGAGAATGTATTTCATTTTTATTTTTGTCCATTTCAGTGTATCTGTTTCTAATATCATTTTCATTTTTAATCAAGTAAAGAAGTAATCTGAATTAGAATCTACCTGGTGAAAAAATAGGGGGAGGGTGGTCCAGGGCAAAGAAAATGATCCACTGGGAAAAATGTCCAAAGACTAAGATATTGATCTGTTCAGATCAAACAGGAAATGCAAACCAACTGCTGACAAGCCAAATCCGGCCCTTGACTATGTTTATGTTGCCCATGTAGTGTTTTGTTTTTAATTCTGAATTTATGGTCAATATTTAAGAATAGGAAAATTTATATAAAATCCAGACTGCCACTTCTTTTGAAAACTTGCATGGTGTGGCATGGTAAGGCTGGCATCCTGCATAGTGACAGCAGCAAGCTGAAGATGTTGGGGGGGTGTGTGGGGGGGATGGCTGCCTGCTTCGGCGCAGGTGTGGGCTCTCTCAAGCACTCCACATCTGCCCAGCTGCACTCACTCACCCGCCTGCTTGGCTCCTATGAGCACTTGCCTTTCCAGCCCCAAGGGAGGCCACATTGTAGGTTACTGAGCAGCGCCGCTGGCACAGTGGGTGACAAGACTCCCTAGGCTTATGTCAAAGTCTTTGCCTCATGGACCACGTTCCTGTGAAATTCTTATGCATTTGACTTCCTATCTTTTCAATAAGGAAGTGCTTAGGACTATTTTTTATTTTTGAAAAAAGTCCATCATAAGCTTTATGCCAAATAAAATACGCCACTCTTCTTCAGAGCTGCAGCTAATTTACTTTGGCTCATGTTCCCTAGAGAGGAGAAACAGCGCTGCACATGGCAGCTCGCTCCGGCCAAGCTGAAGTTGTGCGGTATCTGGTACAAGACGGAGCTCAGGTAGAAGCTAAAGCTAAGGTATGCGCAATACTTGAAAAGTGTTTGAAATTGAGGAAAAACCCTTTGATTTTCATAAAACTTTTAAGTATATTTATGCCGTCTTTCAAGAATACTTTAAAAATAGTGAACAACCTCCAATAAGGAAAGTCCCTACCCAAGTAACACTGTGAAAAATCCCTTCCCTCCACATTTGTTCGTTCAATTATTTAACAAAATGAAATAGGATGAGATGAGAACTTGTGCCTGAAACTGTCAGCACATGGCTAGTCCCTAACAGATTGGGGACTGAATCTAGACTTGGTCCAAAGTTCTTCACACTCCGTGGAGAAGGGCTTATGCACAAAGCTTCTAGAACAATCACAATCTGGAAGAATAACTGAGTTTTTTGGTTGACTTGTAAGTCAGCTGTCAACAGCCACAAAAGGAAAATGAGGGATTTTTTTTTTTTTTTTTTTTTTTTTTGAGATGGAGTCTGGCTCTGTCGCCCAGGCTGGGGTGCAGTGACCGGATCTTGGCTCACTGCAAGCTCCGCCTCCCGGGTTCACGCCATTCTCCTGCCTCAGCCTCCCGAGTAGCTGGGACTACAGGCGCCCGCCACCTCGCCCGGCTAGTTTTTTGTACTTTTTAGTAGAGATGGGATTTCACCGTATTAACCAGGATGGTCTCGATCTCCTGACCTCGTGATCCGCCCGTCTCGGCCTCCCAAAGTGCTGGGATTACAGGCTTGAGCCACCGCGCCCGGCCGGGATTTTTTTTTTTTTTTTCTACACAAGCTGTTTGGTCACTTCAGAATTGGCCTCGTATTTCACCTGCAGGAGAAACCCACTTATCTGCTGCTCTAGGGATGGATAGTTTGGTCTGGTTATCAGAATGGCAGTTCAGGTCCAGAGTCATAAACCATTTAATTTCAACCTACAATATGTAAATATACATTTGCACAGTCTGCAGTCTCTAGTTTCAAGTTAAGGGGTGGCAGTAGTAGCAGTATATGAGATTTTTCCTTGGCACCTATTTTTTTCTGCTCTCAATATTCCTCTTCTCTCTTGTGGCATCTCCCTAACTCCTCTCATGCTTCCTACTGGTTAGATAGCCCCTCTTACTTTGACATTGACCCTCGTCCTCCTTATTCTTCCAAAATGGTGTCCTCTATTCTAGCCTATTTTCTCTACCTTTCCTACTTAAACCATTTACCTCAACCTTATCACAATTCAGTAGAGAATTTCTATTTCGAGGACTACCACAGGGATCTTTGAGCAAATTAAGATGATTTGCGCCTCCCACTTGGGGATAAGATCCTAGAGGATCAGGACTTGGTGAGTACCTCCTGCCTTTGGGTGAATTGTAGTGAGGTGGTTCTCCAGTCTAGACAGATGCAGCCCATACCAGGATACACAGCTTGACAAGCAGAGGGCATCAGCCCCTGCTGACCCTTCGGCTGGGAGCCTTTGCACAGGTATACTGCGCAACCCTACACTGCCTTCCTCACACTCTGCGTTTGTCTATGGGAAGACAGAACCAACAAAATAATTCATTCCATGTGAGTGGATAATAACTGGTGTGGAGGTATAATATCCCTCCCAGGTATATGAGTTTTACTAGGATACATTGTCTTATCTCCCGAAGAAGGAGCAATTAAAGTTCAAATTTGATTCTCTGTGGCAGGTGTTGTTGGGGGGTCATTTATAGACAGAACTGCCTTTCACGGTTTTCTTATTAATGGTTCACTCTCCAGAGGTATTTAATGAGCTTAGACCTACCATCTCCTCATTTCTGAACATTGAAGAAAAAGACAAATAAGATTTTTTTTAGCATTGACTCAAAAAGTTGATTGTACCTCTTACATCAAGCATCTAATGTTCCGTGAATTTTTCATAAAGGCACCATTGTTTCCTCAGCTCATCAGCCTTACATTTCTACCTTGCTGTTTAGGATGACCAAACCCCACTCCACATTTCAGCCCGACTGGGGAAAGCAGACATAGTACAACAGTTATTGCAGCAAGGAGCATCTCCAAATGCAGCCACAACTTCTGGGTACACCCCCCTTCACCTTTCCGCCCGAGAGGGGCATGAGGATGTGGCCGCATTCCTTTTGGATCATGGAGCATCTTTATCTATAACAACAAAGGTATGAAAGCGTATCTCAGAATCCTGCTCTGTTCCCCCAAATACATCTTCCTTACAGTTCCCAGCACAGTCACAGGTCCAGAAGCCGCACAACAGCATCTATTCTTGCGATCCCACGGTAGTCATTAATATGGCCAGCAAAGCTCTGTGGTGGGAGAGGGTAACTGATAGTATTTTGTGGGGGTTTTTTTGCCTTAAGTTTCTTAGTACATTATCTTCCAATGAAACCTTAATGATATCCAGAGTCAGACTTCTTGTAAATTATTTGATGGCCTTAAATTTTAGTTTAAAAACAGAGCTACAGATTAGCAAAATGCTCAGGCCAAGCACACAAACCACACTATCACAGCTTGGTTGGTAGATGCTTTTATAACACTTGGGAAACTGGCAGTAAATTTTTCTTGGGGTTGTTTTTGTTTGTTTTTGTTCTTTCTGTTTTCATTATTGTCTGTTGTCATGATTTATGGTTTGATTTATTTTTATCTCAACTCTGATGCCTTAGAGTAATACCCTAACATAAACAGTTGCTCTGCATGTGCAGAATGCAAAATTTGGAGCTCATTTTTCTTATGATACTACATAAGCCTAGCAAATGTGATAGCAAGATGAATTGGCTTGTGGCGCACCTTCCAAAGCTAGTAACTGGTACTGCACTCTTTTATTTGGATGCAGATAAGAAAGATTAATGTGTAATCAATATAGGAGATAATTACAAATAGAGAACTATCAGGATAAATGATGACTACCTCAAATTTCATTTCTTGTGATTCTTTGGGCTCTTCAGTAGAGTTGAGATGCAAGTTCAGGAAGCTCATTTGATGTGAAACGGAGCAATGGGTGATGGAGTCCTGAGTATTCAGGCATTTCACCATACCAGCTGCACATTCCTTTTAGTTTGCTGTAGTCTCATGAGGTCACATGTGCTGATGACCCCCTAATCCCTGACTCATGATTGGGACCCCCACAACAGTGTGCTGATTGGCTGGTTGATACACAGATTCTTGTAGGAGTTGGAAGCCTGAGGGAGCAGCCACTCAGCTATTAACATCCAATTGTTGCATGTTTGTCCATGTGTGATTATTCAGTTCACCAACAGAATAGGTGTCTCATCATTCTAAAACCATGTCATTAAGTTCACCTCTGGTGTTAAAGGTAAGAGAATTTCTGACTCCTCCTGAAGACTAGAGGACACTTAAGGACTGTGTATACATGGAGAAACAGGGAAAGAAGAAGAGAAAGTGTCCAGTCTGGTGATGTGAGATTGTGAGAGGTTCAGACTTCCCCTGGATTTTCCCAAACCGTGCAAACTGAGTCTGGGACCCTGTAACTTATTCTTCCCACAATATGAAACTCTAAAAGCAGTCCTAGAATAAGCCCCAGATCCAGCTTTCCAACTTCATCCTGGTGAGATACCTGATGACTCCCAGAACCAATAGCATGTTGTGGTTCAGTCAGCAGAAGGGAGAAAGATTAGGTATCCTGGTATGTTGTGCTCACACCCTGTCGATAAGAAGGCTCTTGAACTCATTATCTATGAGTCTTGGACTTTAAATGCAGACTTCACTGCTCATCATCACTAGAATAATTAATCAGTTCTGGAAGGCAGTCCCCTTATGTCATATCTTTTTGTTTGTTGTTTGGTTTGTGTTTTGCGTGTGTTTTCCTTATGTCATTTCTATTGTTCATTATGTTTATGTTTCTTTTCTTTCAGAAAGGATTTACCCCTCTCCACGTGGCAGCAAAGTATGGAAAACTTGAAGTCGCCAATCTCCTGCTACAGAAAAGTGCATCTCCAGATGCTGCTGGGAAGGTAAGAGGTCACCAGCAACCCTGAAGCAGGCCACTTCCCCAATAACAAAACACACACTTGCTAATATTCACTAATGGCCACCCGAGTTGTAACTAAATATTTAAGTCCCACTAGGATGAAGAGCACTTGGGAAATAAAAGGTAAATGCTGAGGTCCAAGTACTGTGGAAACCGGAATGTAAATATGCCCTATGTTGTATCCAGTCTAATCTCATTTCCTCAATCTAGGCCTCTGGTATTAAGACACCTTTGACACTGGTTGTTGTTTCTGCACGTGTTTTCAGAGCGGGCTAACCCCACTGCATGTAGCTGCACATTACGATAATCAGAAAGTGGCCCTTCTGCTTTTGGACCAAGGAGCCTCACCTCACGCAGCCGCAAAGGTACCTATAATCCACAGCCTAAGGAGACTGATGGGTAAGGTCTATCAGTCTCTATCTGCACATCTACTCCTGCTTCACCAGGAGCACCCTCCTAGTTTAGGCACCACTAAAGAAATCACAGAAATAGAAGCACCTTAGGACATCTGTGCCTTCAGTGATTTAGTCTGCTAATATGGTAGATGCTCAGGAAATATTTACTTGTCAGTTGATTGTCTTTGACAATCCAGGACCTCCTGGAGGAAGGAGAGCTGGAACACTCTTTAGCCAGATGAAAAACATAAGCACAGCCCCAGGGAGTAAGAAAGTTCTGATTTGTCAGAATTATGAAATATGTGTTACATTTTTCTGGCCATCTAATTGCCTTCAAGTTGTTTATTTGAATTTAGTAAAATAGGTTGAGAGGTTTTACATGTGTGTTTTTATTATTGCTAAGGAGGATCTTTATTGTTAGGGCATTTTTGATCAGTAGACAACTTAGATTTCTGAGAAAAGAGAGAAACTGAGTGGGTATATAGCTATGTTATTATTTTAGTAATCTAATTTGAGGGACAAATCATAAAGAAGAGCTTCCTTAAAGACAGGTTAATAGAGTGCTATTGCTTTAATATGCTTCCTATTGTTGAGCAGGTGGCTATGATCAGAGAACACTGAAATGATGCAAACCACCATTTCAGTGTTCAGTTATTTCGCTAAACACTATTGGTTGAAGGGACCCTTGAGTATCCCTTATGCTCCTTATGCTTTTTTTTTTTTTTTTTTTTTTGTGCAGTGGCGCCATCTCAGCTCACTGCAAGCTCTGCCTCCCAGGTTCACACCATTCTCCTGCCTCAGCCTCCCGAGTAACTGGGACTACAGGTGCCCACCACCATGCAGGGCTAATTTTTTGTATTTTTAGTAGAGACTGGGTTTCACCGTAACCAGGATGGTCTCGATCTCCTGACCTTGTGATCCACCTGTCTCAGCCTCCCAAAGTGCTGGGATTACAGGCGTGAGCCATTGCGCCCGGCCTCCCTTATGCTTTTTACGTCTTTGACTTACTATTCCATGTAGGGGCAGCTGCAGTGCTCTCCTTTAAACCTAATGTTTATATCACATCATTGTATACACAGATGAATGAACTGGGGTTGTTCTAGATTACTTTAGATACACTAAGAGACCAACTTTTGGGTACTGTCTCCGTTTAGAGAGTATGTTATCTTTGATAGATATTTCTTCCTGAAAACTTTCAATCATTTTCTGCCCCATCCTCTCCAGAATTATACCTCAAAATCTAAAATGAAATCTCAAATTCAAAATCAAACTCCCAACTTTGCTTTTCATCTAAATGTAGCTTTCCCCTCCATAATTTCTGACCCTGACAAACATTGTTTCTATTACAAAACCACGACTTGACTTGATAAAACTTTATCTTGAAAAAAAAGATATAGCAGCATTATTCATGATAGCCAAAAGGTGAGAACAAACCAAATATTCATTGATGGATGAATGCATATACTCACTGCACATATACACACAGGGAATATTATTTAGCCTTTAAAAGGAAGGAAATTCTGACATACGCTACTATAATACGTGGAGGAATCTTGAAGACGTTGTACTAGGTAAGCCAGTCACAATAGGACAGATGTACGATTCTACTTATGTGAAGTACATAGAGTAGTAAATTTGTAGAGACAGACAGAGAATGGTGGATGTCAAGGGTAGAAGGAGAAGGGAATGGGGAGTTAATGTTTAATGGATACAGAGTCTGAATTAGGAAGACTAAAAAGTTCTGGAAATGTATAATAGTGATGGTTGGAGAACAATGTGAATACACAGAACTTAATACTACTGACCTGTACACTGAAAAATGCTTTAAATGGGAAATTTTGTTACGATATTTTAGCATAATTTTAAGGAGAAAGATTTGTAAGGAATTTAATGGTTGTACATTTTATTTCATTTCATTTTTACCCAGGTATGTGTGGGCTACTTTCCTTTTTCTTTTTCTTTTCTTCTCTTTTCTTCTTTTCTTTTCTTTTTTTTTTTTTTTTTTTTTTTTTTTTTTTCTTTGGACCCTTAAGATATCCATGGGGAAACT
>NW_012103443.1:2149834-2159463 GCF_000951045.1 Mandrillus leucophaeus
CCCAGCTAATTTTTGTATTTTTAGTAGAGATGGGGTTTCACCATGTTGACCAGGCTGGTCTCGAACTCCCAACCTCAAGTGATCCTCCCACCTTGGCCTCCCAAAGTGCTGGGATTACAGGGGTGAGCTACCTTGACCTATGTATAAGTAACCCCAAGTCCTTCATCCTTCATAGATAACAAGTAAATAATTAGTAAGTGAACTATTTTTTCCTTGAATGAGAATAGTAACTTTGGCACAAAAAGCAGTGTAAAACTGACCAAAGTTATAAAGCAATTAGTATAGCAGGTGACTCCAAAATCTCTTTCTGTTCACAAATAACTTTTTTTTTTTTTTTTTTTTTGGTCACCCAGGCTGGAGTGCAGTGGCACGATCTCAGCTCACTGCAACCTCTGCCTCCTAGGTTGAAGTGATTTTCCTGCCTCAGCCTCCCAAGTAGATGGGACTACAGGCATGTACCACCACACCCAGCTAATTTTTGTATTTTTAGTAGAGATGGTGTTTCACCATGTTGGCCAGCTGGTCTCAAACTCCTGACCTCAGGTGATCCGCCCGCCTCGTTCTCCCAAAGTGCTGGGATTACAGGCGTGAGCTACTGTGCTAGGCCCACAAATAACACTTAAACAGGGCAATAGTTGGTATATTCCCAGTTCATTTTGCCTTTATGTTTGTCAAACAAGACTTAGTATTCATAGTTCCCTATCTGCAAAACATCCTTTACAAAGATTTGAAAAGAAAAGCAGTCCTTTAAATAATTCTTTATAACATTCCATTAGCCTTAGGCATATTTTTATAGTCAATTAAACACAGGTGTTTCTAATGGGACATTGATTCTCATTTCCATGCACAATTGCTTCCATAAGAGCCTGGGTAATGCCATCTCTGGCACATGTCCAACAATCCCTGTCTTCGGGGCAGTGGTACTGGTCAGGAACTTTTTCTAGACTTTAATCTTAAGCAAAGCCAGTCATATAATTTTAGGTATTGGCTTTATCTGCTAGGGAAAATAAAACCCTAGCTACAATGCTTTAAATTGATGAGCCTCCATTTTCTCATGGCACAAACAGTCAGGAGGTAGACAGGGCAGTTGTTGATGTTGATATAGGGTGTTGAGGCAAGTTCCCTGTCACTTAAAAAACTCAGTTTGGGGGTACAAGTGCAGTTGTGTTACATGGATATATCGCCTAGTGCTGAAGACAGGGCTTTTAGTGTAACCATCACCCAAAATGTATACATTGTACCCATTAGAGAATTCTTTGTCCCTCACCCCACTCTTACCCTCCTACCTTTCCAAGTCTCCAATGTCTATTATTCCGCTATGGCCATGTACACACATTTAGCTCTCGCTTTTAGGCAAGAACATGCAGTATTTGACTTTCTGAGTTATTTTACTTAAAATAATGGCCTCCAGTTTCATCTGTGTTGCTGCAAAAGATATAATTTTATTCTTTTTTATAGCTGAGTAGTATTCCGTGGTGTGTGTGTGTATTTATGTGTGTATATATGTATACACACGTAAATTATATACATTATAATTGTATATAATATATAATTGATTTCCAGCTTTATATTTGTCAAACAAGACTTTATAGCTGAGTAATAGTCCACTCAGCTATAAACATATAGTATATACATATATATGTATACATACACACAGTGTATGCGATACGTGCATATCATGGAATACTACTATATGTATGTATATATATCTGTATACACACACACGTACCATGGGATACTACTCAGCTATAAAAACGAATAAAATAGGCCGGGTGCAGTGGCTCACACCTGTAATCCCACCACTTTGGGAGACTGAGGCGGGAGGACCCACGAGGTCAGGAGATGGAGACCATTCTGGCCAACATGGTGAAACTCCTTCTCTACTAAAAATACAAAAAGTAACTGGGCATGGTGGCTGGCTTCTCAGGAGGCTCAGGCAGGAGAATCACTGGAACCCAGGAGGTGGAGGTTGCGGTGAGCCAAGATCACACCACTGCACTCCAGCCTGGGTGTCAGAGCGAGACTCAGTTTCAAAAAAATAATAATAATAAATAAAATGTATATATCCCACATATTCACATATTCTTTATCTAATCATCCATTGGTGGACACTAAGGTTGATTACAGGACTTTGCTATTGTGAATAGTGCTGCAATAAGTATATGAGTGCAAGTATCTTTTTTGATATAATGATTTATTTTCCTTTGGGAAATATCTAACCAGTGGTAGGATTGCTGGATCAAAGGTAGTTCTATTTTTTGTTCTTTGAGATATGTCCTTACAATTCTCCTTAGAGGTTATATTAATTTACATTCCTACCAGCAGTGTATAAGCATTTCCTTTTCTCTGCATCCTTGCCAGCATCTATTATTTTTGACTTCTTATAACAGCTATTCTGATTGGTGTGAGATGGTATTCAGTTGTGGTTTTGATTTGCATTTCTCTGATGATTAGTGATGATGATCATTTTTTATATGCTTCTTGGCCATTTGTGGGTCTTCTTTCACAAAATGTCTGTTTGTGTCATTTGCCTTCTTTTTAATGGGGTTATTTTTTTTTTTTTCTTGTTGAGCTGTTTGAGTTCTTCATAAATCCTGGATATTAGTTCTTTGTCAGATGCATAGTTTGTGAATATTTTCTCCCACTCTATATGGTATCTGTTCACTCTATTGATTATCTCTTTTGCTATGCAGAAGCTTTTTAGTTTACTTAAGTCCCATTTGTCTATTTTTTGACTTGCTGCATTTGATTTTCAGGTCTTAGTTGTGAATTTTTTCCCTCGCTCAATGTCCAAAAGGGTTTTTCTTATGGTTTCTTCTAGAGTTTTTGTACTTTCAGGTATTACATTTAAGTCTTTAATCTATCTTGAGTTAATTTTTGTATATGGTGAGAGTTATGGGTCCAGTTTCATTTTCCTTCATGTGGCTATCAAATTTTCCTAGGCATTATTTATTGAATAGGATGTCCTTTTCTCTGTGTTTATTTTTGTTAACTTTGTCAAAGATCAGTTGCCTGGAGGAATGTGGCTTTATTTATGTGTTTTCTGTTCTGTTCCGTTTTTCTATGCATATATTTTTATAACAGTGCCATGCTGTTTTGGTTATTATAGCCTTGTAGTATAATTTGAAGTTAGGTAATATGATGCCTCTAGCTTTGTTCTTTTTGCTTAGGATTGCTTTGGCTATTTGGGCTCCTTTTTCATTCCCTATGAATTTTAGGGTTGCTTTTTCTAATTCTGTGAAAAATGACATGGATATTTTAACACGGATTGCAATGAATCTTTGGCTTTTCCCTTCAAAGAGAGTTGATTGGTTGCCAAATTTACTTTCAAGCCACAGGCAGCAAGAAAGTCAGCACAACAGGGCTTTCCCAGAAGTTCCACCAAACCACATCTCCTTACACCCCACTGGCCACTTCTATGTGCAAAAAAAGTTGAGAAATAGTGCTGAGCACACTGCCAGAGAAGTTTGTGTGTTTGTTTTGTTTTGCTTTTATTTTTTGTGTTTTGATTTGGGGGTTTGTTTGGTTTTGCTAAAAAAGAAAGGAGAACAAATACAGAGCAGGCAATCGGTCTTCTTTACTCTAGGGAAGTTCAGGCATTCCTGAATTCTGACAGTGGTGAGAGATAAGGGACAGAGCCTCAATAGGGCATGATTGCTATATGGATGTGACAGCAGCAACCTCAATGTTAACTCTTCATCAAATCACATCCTTTGTCCTTTTTCTTAGAGTATGTGATGCCTTCTTCTTACCCTTTCTTCTCCTTTCTTCTCTTTTAAAATTACCAATGTATTGTCTTACTCATACATGTCCTAGAAATGTGATGAGGTTTCAGGAAATTGGGGTACTGAAAAGTAGATGGGCTGCTCTAATCTATTTTAGTCCAATCTATTTCCTGTGGCAGGACCTTATGCTGGCAAGAGGATTGGCTTGAGTTCAGGTATAACCTGGATACTAATTGTAGAAGAGATAGTAAGTTTTAAGTATTATTTATCAGGTTTCTCTTCCATAAAATATGCAACATATCTATTGATGTGGATCAGTATATTTGTGAAAGTTCTTGAAACAAATTCAATTATGATTTAAATGCTATATATTACTTTTGATAATTTTAAGTTGCATTTGCTTTTACTTTAATTTTGAAATACAAAAGCACACGTGGCAAGCGCTTTATCCTCTACATCAAGAGGGAAAAAAACATATAGGTCAAAATTATTCTACAGTTGAATCACGTGCTATTTAATTTTTCTTTTGATAGATGCATCTGCCTTTCTTAGTGTGGCAAGTGAGGATCATTTTATTTTTCACAAAGTAGAAACAACTTAGAAAATTTAGAAAATTCCATTAGAAGCCTCAAGATAAATGTGCTTATTATTTGAAGATATTTCTTAAGTCTTTCTGAGATTAACTTTTCATAGTAAAATAATACGTGAGTCATTTTTCCCTTGCTTTGTACTTTCCTTTGTGTCTCAGGTAAGGAGCTCAAGATAAATCCTTGAGCAATAATAGTAATGTGTCTGGAATTGGCATATATTACAGAGCTGGGTCTGTCCGTCTCTGTCTGTCTGTCTGTCTGTCTGTCTCTCTCTCTCTGTATCTGTCTCTCCCTGTCTCTGTCTGTCTCTCTCAGAGTTTTAAAGACAGACTCTCCCTATGTTGCCCTGGGTGGTCTTGAGCTCCTGAGCTCAAGTGATCCTCCTGCCTCAGCCTCTAAAGTAGCTGAGACTACAGGTATGCACCACCATGCCTGACTGCTACAGTTCTCTTGATTAAAAAAATTTTTAGGACATAGGATACTTTTTGGTGGCATTAGAAGTAAACAAGATTTTCATGTGTGAGAGGGTCTTGAGCTACTTTACCTTAGTTAGGGGTTGAGAAGTGACTAACCTGAAGATTATGTCAACAGCAAAAGCAAAAAGAGAGAAGATACATGGTAAGAAGCTAAATTCTGAGTTTATCTTGTCTTTACCACTTGAAGTAGTTAGGTTAGTGTTAGACACATTGACTAATTATATTTCCTATGTTAGTGCTGCTTTGTGAATTTTCTCTTTTATGCTAGAGTGTTGGGGAGATGAAACAACTCCCCTCCTCCTGTCCTTCATTGCAGCGTTGGGCTCAGACCAAAGCTCTGCAGTTGGCTCTGAGGGCATCGGTCTCTGAAGGGTGTGTCCCAGCAGAGGGCCAAATGCTTCTCAGGGCAGCTGGGGTTTTCAGATGGCAATAGGTCAACATTAAAAATAGGGATATAAAATCTTCTTTGACCCTGGCTCATCCAGTTTGGCAGAGGCTAGTTTCAGAAGAGTCTAGAAGTGACATTTCCACTTTCATGGGTTGATATAAGGGTTTGTGAAGTGAGGAATGCTGTTGGACTTGGACATGCCAGTGACTGAAATGTGAGGGTCATTGCAGCAGGATGGCTGAGTACTGAGTGCAGCAGACCCTCAAAACCCTCTGTGTTGTTTCTGATCCTTCTACATGGCTCAAAAGGATTGTGACTGATCCATTGTCCAGATTTGGATTGTACTTCCAAATACAAATTCTTAGGTTCTATTTTCTTTTTCTAAACCTTCCTGTCTATGGGGAAAAAAAAAAAAATCATTCTAATTTGTCATTAGCATATTCGATATACTCAGGTTTATGTCCATGTCAAAATGTAATCTTGCACTTCTTGTAAGTGACTGTGAACTAGGGCAACATCCCCCAAAACTCTTTCTTGGGGCGGGAGACCCTGATGGCTCCTGAGGCACAGCTGACCAACAGTTTATCAAGGGAATCTTGATTGTCTCTCTGTGGTTATCAGGGGTTAGCCAAGAGAAGGATGCCAGAATGTGCTGAAAGCTCTGGTACTCTTGATTCAAAATCTGAGGATTCCTTTCTTCCTGTAATTAATACATGACAGTTATTGTGAGGCACTAGAGAGACACAAAGAGAAATATAACACAATATGTGCCCTTAACAAATGTATATTTAGTAGGAGGAGATAGATAAGTAAACAAAAGAGTACCACTAAATATCCCCAGGACTTTGATAAGAGTCAGTCAGGGTTGGGGGTAGGGGTTGAGGCTTGAGACCTCACGGAGGGTGTGACCGTTGAGCTGAATTTTCAGCTGACAGATGCTGGCTCCTGGGCATATTAGGGAAGAGCATTCTTGTAGAGTAAGGCAAGACAGAGAAACATGAGACTATATTCTGTTTGGGGGATGTGCAGGATGACGGACCAGCATAAAGACAAGTTTTGTAAAGGAGGAAATCAAAGGGCCAAATGAGAAGAGATTATAGTGTCTTAACTTCCATGAACATTAAAAATTTCAACTTGTAAGCAATAGATGGCCATTAAAGGTATTTTTTTAAAGAAAAGAATGAATGGCTCTGAACATGCCCTAGTGATAACTGATTGTTTGTTGCTTCTTCCTCCTGTCCTCAATTTAAATAAAGCAAGTAATTATTGAGCATGTTGTAACATAACTTCCTGTAAAAGGGAAATCTATATTCCTTTTGGAAAACCAATAATACTCTGACTCTTTTTGCTTAAAATGTCCATGTTAAGCCCGGCGCAGTGGCTCACGCCTGTAATCCCAGCACTTTGGGAGGCCGAGGCGGGAGGATTGGGAGGTTAGAAGATCAAGACCATCCTAGCTAACACGATGAAACCCCGTCTCTACAAAAAATACACAAAAAAAACTAGCCGGGCGAGGTGGCGGGCACCTGTAGTCCCAGCTACTCGGGAGGCTGAGGCAGGAGAATGGCGTGAACCCGGGAGGCGGAGCTTGCAGTGAGCCGAGATGGCGCCACTGCACTCCAGCCTGGGCGAAGAGTGAGACTCCGTCTCAAAAAATAAAATAAAATAAATAAATAATTAAATAAAATGTCCATATTAAGTTATGTTTTCCCTACTTAGGAATGCAGGAGACATGAGGGCACTATATTCATAGTATCACTTGGTTTACCAGTATTTGCTTACTTAATCATGATTTCTTAAGCAATCATAGAAAACCGCTAGAAAGAGACATCTACTATTTGAAAATGCACTGTACACATTTTTATCTTGTTCCTGGGCATGTGACCAAGTGATTTGTGTTGACAGAATGGTTATACGCCACTGCACATCGCTGCCAAAAAGAACCAGATGGACATAGCAACAACTCTGCTGGAATATGGTGCTGATGCCAACGCAGTTACCCGGCAAGGAATTGCTTCCGTCCATCTCGCAGCTCAGGAAGGGCATGTGGACATGGTGTCGCTGCTCCTTAGTAGAAATGCGAATGTGAACCTGAGCAATAAGGTAACCCACTTCTTTCTTGACAAAGCATGCAGCACACCAAAACCTCACCCCTCAGAAAGGTCACTAAGAATTCACAGAAGATCTGGGTCAAATAGGATGTGTAAAGTGTAATATTGCACCAAGTTGTTTACCAAAGTGTTACTTAACAGAGCAAAAATTTGGAAACAATCTGTTTAAACAATAAGAAAAGCAGTCAATAGGGCCAGTTGCTCTGGCTCAGGCATTTAATCCCAGCACTTTGGGAAGGCAAGGCAGGTGGACTGCTCGAGCCCAGAAGATCGAGGCTGCAGTGAGCCGTGATTGCTTCTTTATACTCCAGCCTGGGTGACAGAGTGAGACCCTGTGTCTTTAAAAAAAAAAAAAGAGAGAGAGAGAGAGAAAGATAATGGTAAACAAATAATTCAGATAATTCAGTCAGACAATGAGTGTATTTGCAGGTGACTCTATATACATATAGCCATAAAAATGAAGTCCAGGAAGTTTTTGTAGTAACATAAAGTTTTGTTATAATGTTAATTCAAAGAGCACCATTGTTACTTCACCATAACATAGCAAGTAAGTAGTTGCAAACTGTAGCCCATTGCTTTATTCCACGAACATTTTTGGGGTCCTGCTCCTTGCTTATCCGTTTTTAAGTTCTAGGTTACAAAGAGAAATGGGAAATATTGCTGCCTTCGTGAGTTCATTTTAATAACAAATTTAGCGTAGCTATTTTATGGAGTAGATAGGGGAAGTTGCTGGCAATTTTGAAGGAACTTCTGAAGACTATTCCCTAAACTCTTCTAACACCCATGCTGTCATCTTTGATATCCTCATTATTCATAAAGAAAAGACTAGAGTTTTATCAAGCAAAGTGAAAGTTCAGCCCACAATTAACCAGAAACATGTTAATGAAGTTACTGCCTCTCCCTGTATATATCAAAGAATTTAGCTTTGCTGAATTGCTCATTAAGATTTGCCCAAAACACAAGACAGGTGTTTCTAAATCTTCAGATAATAGGAAACCATGCAAAAGGGCCCTCAGATTCATGATAAGCTCCACTCTCTGGCATTTAGCTTCTCTTCTGCCTGCTGGGTGTGGGCATAGCTATGCTATTTCTCAGCCCTAGCTCAGATATTGGAGTAGGGTTTCAAAATAGCAATAGTCTTATGTTGACAAATAACAAGTAATTTAAATACTTTTAACACATGTGTGTGTGTGTTTTGAAATCACAGAGAGTTTGAATCCTAAGTCAGAATCTTCCTGTGTCATTCAGGCAAGTTCTATCACCTCTCTGAGGCTCAGTTTTGTCCTTTAGTACGTGGAGATAATAATACTGACTTCAGGAGATGCTGTGAGGATTCACTGAGATAACATTCAACACTTTTTTGACTAAGAAAAAATCTTTTTTTAATTTTAGAATTTTTACAATTTTGGAAAAAGCTCACTCCATATCAATCTGAATTCTCAAGTTTATCATTTAACAAATTCTGTAGACCAAAAGACATATACAGGAGACCAGGGATATGTTTTTTTAGTTTTAGTATTGTGAAAATCTTTTTTGGTCATTACAGAGCAAAATTTTTTTTAATTTTTTTAATTTTATTTTTTTCTTGTTAAACATTCCTTTTATGAGTGCATGTCTCAGCATTAATGGGAATAACAAAGCAATTTCATAATAGTCATTATAGTTAAGATTTGTTTGATCTTTTGAATTTTCTATAGTTTTATATACCAATTTAGAGACAAGAATTGCAATGGCTTGCCTCAAAACTCAACTTGTCTTTATGACAAAGAGGACCTTTTGTTTCCCAAATTGAAGCACATGCTGGTATCAGAGTGTATTTTCTCTTCTGAGCCCATAATATTGTATTTCACCAGTTCTTCCAGAAACAATGTAGTACTTTCACAATTGGTTTACGTTGAATATTTCCAGTGGGTTTGATACCAAACTGCAGTGTGACCGACTTTGTTTCTTCAAAATCCTGCAGCTAACTGGTACAATATATACCCAGCCTTGAATTCACCTTAGACTCATAGAATGATTTTAGGCTAAAAATATTCAGGGCAAAAATTTTCTCTGTGCTTGCTTTAGTAGAGTGGAAATTAACGAAAGGAATTCTGAAGACTCAAAGACATATAGTAAACCAGGGAAACCTGGAAATTTCTGGCTACCTTCCTAAATAAATAATACACAAACAGAGATATTCCTAGAGGAATTCTAAAAGATCAGCTGGCTTTCCATTAGCATGTTGAACTTGAGGAACTTCTGAGAACTTCTAATACTTTTAACTTCTAACTTCTCATTAGAAACGATCTAATGAGAAGGCATTTGTAAATCCTTGCATCCTTTCTCAGTTGTCATTT
>NW_012103443.1:2160373-2163710 GCF_000951045.1 Mandrillus leucophaeus
GAGTCACCACGCCCAGCCCTAAGTGCTATTTTTAAAATGAGCAATGATCAAAATGCCATAAAAGATTAACAGGTAACTTCTGAACTCAAACAGGGCTGTGGTTGTTTTTTAAAATCTTTTAATAAAGCCACGAATATAAAAATAAAATGTTATTTATATAATTTATCCTGTTCTACCTAAGAAAAATGTTTGACTTTTTTTCTCTGATTTAATCAATGAATGGGTAGATTAAATGCTAGATGCTGGACACTGGTTATATAAAAATTAAAGATACAATACTTGCCTCAATAAGCTCACAGTGGTTTGAGGAAGACAAGCAAGAAAACAGAGTTTAAATGCAGGATTATGATAGTTTTAATTGAGGTAAGCACATAGTAGGTTTGCAAATAAATGTACTAACTTGGCCCTTTATTGAAATGAGAAGAGAGAAAGGCCAGGGAAGCCTGAAGTGACTCCATCAGTGAGTGGGTAAGCCAGGTGAGCAGCAGGCACCTAGACGTGGGAGCGTGAGAGGACAACATGTGCCCACAACGCATTTCTCAGTCTTTGCTGAGAGCTACTCAGTAAAGTACCGTCAGTGTCGAAAGTCTCAAACTTAGAATAGGTGACCATGACACTCACAAAATGTTATGGCTGACAATATTATTTCCTCTGAAGTAGAACATGGAACACGGTTCTATGATGAGGTCAGTGTTTGGGTGGTGCCAATTTTGGCCCTGGCTTATTTTTCTTGAATTGCAAGTGAATGCATCAGTCCTGCTTTTCACATTTCCCCCTTGATTCAGTTCGAGTGAGCTTCCTCCAAAATTCTGTAAACATTACTAAAAAGTCCCAGCTTGACTCTCTCTGCATTCCATAATTGCTCTGATGGAATAACAACCCCTGAATAAATAATGTTGCACATCTAGAAGGCTCTGTGCTCTTCCTAAAACTGCCTTTGATTACCTCCTTTCCTCTGACAAATAGGACAGGCTGATATTTTCATTGCACAGATGCTAGAGGGGGAGAAAAGACTTCCAGGATTAAGATATTAACTTCTGTGCTCATAATGGATGAAAGCAAAAAATCTGAAAGCACTTACACCAACTCAATTTCTCTTAAATATTACAAAAAAATGGTTTACAGTGTAAAGAGGCTTTTTACAACCAGAATATAGTCTTAGTAATTTTTTTTCTTGGTCATGAGAGCAACCACGTGTTCTGCAAATTCTCTAACAGGGTTAGTTTCAAATACTGTATCAGTCTTGTTAAACCCATACATCATCTAAATGACCTGGAAATTCTCATGATCTTGCATTCACATTACGTGCCACAGGCGATCTTTCCTACCCAGAGTGACATACAGAAAATATTCATTAGACCTTGGGAATTAATACGGAGAAAATATTATCAGCATATGTCAATGTTCACTTAGTAAACAGATATCATTTAAATAATTTTTGGTAAAGCTAGTGCCATTGGCAATATATTAAAACTCTTGCATAATTTTGTAAAAAAAAAAAAGTCTAATTTTTGGAGATGAACACTGAAGTGTATGGGGGTAAATGTTATAATGTCTAGATTTGTTTTAATACTGCCACAAATAAATGAGTGAAAAGGAAAAGAAGGATAGATGAAACAAATATAGGAAAACTTTGATAATTGCTAAGTCTGTGATGAGTATACAAGGCTCACTCCATTTCTTACACTTTTGAGTATGCCTACAATTTTTCCTGCCTACAGATACTAATGTTGCCACAGTGCTAAGACAGTATACTATATATATATATAGAGAGAGAGAGAGAGAGAGAGACAGAGAGAGAGAGAGAGGTTTTATTCACACCTGTCACCAAGGCTGGAGTGCAGTGGCGCTCTCTCACTCACTGCAACCTCCTCCTACTGAGCTCAAGCAATTCTCCTGCCTCCCAAGTAGCTGAGACTACACGTGTATGCCACTGCACCTGGCTAATTTTTGTAGAGATGGGGCCTCGCCATGTCGGCCAGGCTGGTCTCAAACTCATGGGCTCATGTGATCCACCTGCCTCAGCCTCCCAAGCATATAAATTTATTCCACAGGCTTTTTCTTACATAGAAATTCTTGGCTTACCATCTTAGAATTCACAAATGGTTTCTCAAACATGGTGGCTATGTGTGTGACATTACTTCCTGTAAGATGACTGTGCCCTTTGAATCTTTTGCAGAGTGGCCTGACCCCACTCCATTTGGCTGCTCAAGAAGATCGAGTGAATGTGGCAGAAGTCCTCGTAAACCAAGGGGCTCATGTGGACGCTCAGACAAAGGTATACACCCCTCCCTTTCCACACGGGAAACAATGTGTCCATTTGGTGACCGTAGTAAGGAAGAAACTATAATCATATTAGGAGAACAAACCCTTTAATCATCTCTTTTCTATGTAGTATTTGAAATATATATTTATGCAAGGGACACTAAAGTCTCTGATTGCCATATTCCAGGGACTTTTGTCTTTAATGGCCTGGGTACTTGATCCTAACTGTATAATAATTTCCCCCTATATTAACACTATTGAGCCTCCTTACAACAGATGCTCCTTCAGGGGCAGAGTGTGAAAGCTTGTACCTCTCTTAGTTTGTGTGATGGATTTTTTAAATGCAGACAAATGGACAAATAGAAAAACTTGTAATTTTTGACCCCTATGTTCTTTCAGCACGATTTATGAAACAGAATAAATTAAGTCTTATTTAAATATTACTCACTTGCTAAATTCCTAATGGTCTGTGCAGTCTTGCCTGCATTCTCCCTCTCTCAGACAAAAAACTCTCATTTCAAAATGAAAAAAAAAATTACTGATTAGTCTTATATAGTGCCACAATTCAATCACAGAAAAATAAAGGACTTTTCATGTCATCGTCAAAGATATAGCTTCACATTAATCACATTTCTCTGAAATTTTTCTTTATATGCTTAATATCAGATTTGTGTCATCTACTGTAACATTTGTTTTCTTTCTTTTTTTTTTTTATTTGAGACAGAGTGTCGCTCTGTCACCAGGCTAGAGTGCAGTGGCTTGATCTTGGCTCACTGCAACCTCCGCCTCCCATGTTCAAGCAATTCTCCTGCCTCAGCCTCCCGAGTAGCGGGGACTACAGGCGTGCGCCACCATGCCCAGCTAATTTTTGTATTTTTAGTAGAGATGGGGTTTCACCATGTTAGCCAGAATGATCTTGATCTGTTCACCTTATGATCCGCATGCCTCAGCCTCCCAAAGTGCTGGGATTACAGGCGTGAGCTACCACGCCCGGCCACATATGTTTTCTTTCTATATGCCACATTTGACATGAAAAAGAATGACTAATAAATATTGTGAATAAAATTTTTAT
>NW_012103443.1:2165424-2166736 GCF_000951045.1 Mandrillus leucophaeus
AAAAAAAAAAAAAAAAAAAGATTTGAAGACCATGTGTGTATGGGGACTGAGGAGAAGCAAAAATTCAGGATGAAACTAAGGATCTGACCCGTGCAACTGGGTGATCACAAGTACCATTCAATGAGACAGAGAATAAAGGAGACAAAGCCAGTTGGGGAAAGAGGACTATGAGTTTCGTATTGAGTGTGTTGAATTATAGATTACCTAGGGGCCATTCAAGTAGGAAAACCCAATAAACGACTCACATATTGATCTGGACACAGAAAGGATGGCTGGACTAAAGATGCAGATTTCTGAATCATCGCAATAAAGGTATTAGCTAACACTGTAAAAGTAGGTGTAATCCTCAAGGAAAAATGTGGCACAAACCAAAGACAAAACCCGTGGGATCCACTCCATTTTACAGTGGATGGAGGAGGCAAAGGAGGGCCTGTCCAAAGGTAGAGGAGAAATGACGAAAGAATATGATAGGGCTGTCAAATTATGAAAAACTGTCAAAGTGTTTCAGATAAGAGAAGCTCAAAGTCCATGCATGCCATGCATGGCTGGGCACTTGGGATATTATAAAGCAGTTTTACTAGAGTAGTGGAGATGATGAAATGTAGGGAGAATGGGCGGAATAGTGTATGAAGATTTTTTTTTCAAGAAGTTTAGTTTTGAAAGGATAGAAACCTAGAGAAAAGGACAAATATTTGAAAGGAGTACTTTTTGTTTCTAAGATGGAAACATAAAAATATGTCTATAAGCTGAGATGAGCATGCCAGAGGAAGGAAAAATGGTTAGCAAAATTATTTATTGTTTTTTGGTGGGGGATGGAGTTTTGCTCTTGTCGCCCAGGCTGGAGTGCAATTGTGTGATCTTGGCTCACTGCAACCTCCGCCTTCCGGGTCCAAGTGATTCTCCTGCCTCAGCCTCCCAAGTAGCTGGGATTACAGGCACCCACCGCCTGGCTAATTTTTTGTATTTTTAGTAGAGACAGGGTTTCGCCATATTGGGCAAGCTGATCTCAAACTCCTGACCTCAGGTGATCCGCCGGCCTCGGCCTCCCAAAGTGCTGGGATTACAGATGTGAGCCACTCTGCCTGGCCTGGTTAGCAAAATTATAAGGGGTATCAGAAGTGGGATAGGCTGAGCCAGAGGTAGAAATGACAATTTCTTTTCATTTTTCTTTTCTCTTTTATTTTATTTTATTTTATTTTTTGACAGAGTCTCACTCTGTTGCCCAGGCTGGAGTACATGGGCATGATCATGGCTCACTGCAGCATCAACTTCCCAGGGTCTAGTGATCCTGCCACCTCAGCCTCCTGAGTAG
>NW_012103443.1:2169996-2172110 GCF_000951045.1 Mandrillus leucophaeus
GGCCCCTTGATGTGTACGAGTCTCAGGACTCCACCACAGCTTCCTCCTAACCCAGCCCAACTCAGGTCCCAGTTGGTAGTCTTTTTTTTTTTTTTTTTTTTTTCCCCTCCAAAAGGTAATCTCACTCTGTCACTCAAGCTGGAATGTAATGGCTTGCTGCAACCTCCACCTCCCGGATTCAAGCGATCCCACCTCAGCCTCATGAGTAGCTGGGACTACAGGCGCATACCACCACACCCAGATAATTTTTGTATTTTTAGTAGAGGCAGAGTATCGCCATGTTGGCCAGGCTAATCTCAAGCTCCTGACCTCAGGTGATCCACCTGCCTTGGCCTCCCAAAATGCTGGGATTACAGGCATGAGCCACCGTGCCCGGCCACATAGTCATTTTTATACTTCGTATAATACCTTGCGGCATGTAACTTTTCCTTCCCTTTATGAACGGAACAGAGCATCTCACTTCAGAAAGCATCTCTCTGTCCTTTACAACCTCTTTTCCGTTCCTTTCTCTTCTCTGCAAAGGTCACAGCCCCCAAAAGGAAGTGAAGCCATGATTGTCCCATAACTAGAGCACAGCAGAAGTGCAGATAGCTGGGTTGCTTGCATTTGCTGCTTAGTTTTGTGCATAAGGAGTTTGTTGTATCCCAGGAATGTTCACATTCTCACTGATAAAGAAGACAGCCCCAAGCAGCCCACAGGTGGGATGTATACCATTCAACTCATTAGCTTACATGAAAAAATAATAGTAATAAAATATCAAGACCTCTTCTCGCTGACGAGGAAAAGACTAGAAAATCCTGGTAACAGCCTTTGCAGTCCTCTCCCCCTGCACCCCTCCAGTTTGCTGACCCTTTATACCCCACCCCCCTTTTGCATTTGAAGTTTCACCAAATGATTTTAAGCTAAATTGTGCCACAGGGTATAATAATCAACATTGTTTGATAGAGATGAAGCCACTGCTTTTGCTTTTTAGAAGGATAATGTCCGGAAGCATTTTATTTAGACCACCCCTGAAAGGCATTGATTCTTAGAGGACATTAATTAGGGATCAGGAGTTACACTGGATTTCTTTAAATGTGTGTAAAAGCGTAAAAAGCTTTGAGAACTTATGTGATGCTTACTCATTTCACATTTATTTATAGATTTTCTACTGGTCACCAAATTCTTACCTGGGAGATACATTCCTTGTCCTCATAGAATTCATAGTTTAGAGAGCAAAACACATAGTATTATAACAACAAAGTCATCATCATAATAAAATAAAACAATGTATTACCCATTTTCTCTGTGCCGGGTACTATTCTCAGTGCTTTATATTTATTATTTTGTTTAATTCTTACAACTAACCTATGAGGCTGGTGAAATTAACATCCTCATTTTACAGATGAGGAAACTGAGACACAGAAAAAGTAATTACTTGCATAAGGTCCCAAAGCTAATTATTACAAAGCCTGATTTTGACCATAGGCCTATATCTAGAAATATATATATAATTTTAGAGTATTAGGTAATAACTAAGTTTTTTGACAAAGGTAAGGTGGGATAGAGGAAGCTATAGCTTGTTCAGTATCATGGGAACATGAGAAGAAAAACGGGAATTATGTCTTAAGATATTGCTAGAAAATTAAGAAGATCTCAGAGGGCCTTAATGTACCGGGCTAAGCTGTTCAGCTTTTTATCCTGTGTGCGCTGAGAAGCCACTGAAGGTTTTAAACACAAACGTGATAAGATCAGCAGTCTGGTTTACAAAGATCCTGGGAAACAATGCAAAGAATAAGTTGATTTTAAACCTTGGAGCAGGGGCAGTTAGGCTATTGTGAAATCCAAATGAAGAATGAAGAAGGCCTGAACTAAGTGGCAGATGAGACACTGAGGAACAGGAGAGAAATTAGAGAAATAATTAAAAGACATGCAAACAGGTAAGATTTGAAGACCTTTGGGAGGCCGAGGCAGGCATATCACAAGGTCAGGAGATCGAGACCATCCTGGCTAACACGGTGAAACCCCGCCTCTACTAAAACAATACAAAGAAGTTAGCTGGGTGTGGTGGCGGGTGCCTGTAGTCCCAGCTACTCGGGAGGCTGAGGCAGGAGAATGGTGTGAACCCGGGAGAC
>NW_012103443.1:2173546-2222010 GCF_000951045.1 Mandrillus leucophaeus
TGACCAGGGTGGTCTTGAACTCCTGGCCTCAGGTGATCTGCCCGCCTCAGCCTCCCAAAGTGCTGGGATTACAGGCATGAACCACCACACCCGGCCTGATCTTTTCCTGTTTTCAATCATTAATTTAGCAAAGATTTAAAATATTTATTGAGCAGTGAGGATGTGCCAGGCACTGTTTTCAGCATGAGGTAATAATAGCTAACCCTATGTGTCAGACACTGGTGAAATAATTGTTAACATAGTTAGTCCTTATGACAACACAATGAGCTTGGTACTATTACTGAAGTCCATTTTCTAATGCATAAGCCAATGCACAGAGAGGTTCAGCAACTTGTCCAAATTCACACAGATAGTAAGTAGCAGAGCTGGGTCCCAAACCCAGACAGTCTGCCTCTGAGGTCCAGGCTCCTGGCTGCTGAGACCCTCCTTCCCCGTTCTCATCAGTCAGAAGTGCAGCCTGATCAGTGAATGGACGTAAACATCTACTACTTAGTAATCAAGAGAGGAAAAAAGGAAGGAAAGTAGTTAAAGACTCGAATGTATTTTGCAGGGTTTTGCTGAGCTCTATCCAGTGTTGCCCAAAGGAAGGAAGGGAAAACCTAATCAGCTTGTAATGATGTTATCAGTGAGGCAGCCATGGCAAAGAGGCAGAGGCTGCTCCGTTTGCTGGGCTATGGCCCTTTATATGTTTGCTTGTTTATTTAGCTACTCAAGAAAAAAATAGTCTTTGAAAAATTTGTTACTGCTGATTGGAAAGAATTGCTCATGTCCCACCTCTCTGAGCGTATTTATGTGAGGTGCTATTTTGTATGGGAATGCCGGTAACCCCAATGAATGGAGGAGCCCACATCTGATTTATCTGAATGCAAGTTCAATCTTCTTGGCCATGCCCACGCATTTTTGAAAAAACACTTTAGTGTTTGTGGAACAGCAAGAAGACCCGTGCCCTGGAGCATAGCGACCAAGGGAGAGAATGGTGGGAGGATTAAAAGATGTATGGATGGAGGATGAGGAGGATAGGGGAGACTAGAATTAGAGAACTCCTAACACTGTTTTATAATGATTTAGGGTTTTAGTAAGAATGAGATGGGAAGCTATGAGTATGAATAGAACCTGTTCATTAAAATATTTAGGCCAGGCATGGTGGCTCACACTTGTAATCCCAGCACTTTGGGAGGCCAAGGCAGGAAGATCACTTGAGCCCAGGAGTTTGAGACCAGCCTAGACAACATAGTGAGACCTTGCCTTACAAAAAATAGAAAAAATTAGCCAGTCATGGTGGTGTATGCCTGTAGTCACAGCTACTTGGGAGACTGAGACAGGAGGACAGATTGAGCCCAGGAGGGGAGGCTACAGTGAGCCATGATCCCATCACTGCACTCCAGCCTGGTGACAGAGCAAGACCCTGTCTCAAATAAATAAATAAATAATCAACCCTGTCTTAAATATATATATCTAATCAACACATCCATCTCAACAACTATTAGAAATGGTTGTATTATAACTTAGGCAAACTGACTAAAATCTCAAAGAATTTTTTAATATTTAGATTTTTAGAAAATACTGGGTCCACATGGTTTTGACTTGTAAGGGAAGTTCTTTGAACTTGGAAATAATGTTACTTTAATCAATTAAACCAATTGTACTGAGCATTATTGGACACATTATTTTCAAGCTTCCCTTATTAAGCAGTATTCTGATCATGAGTGCAGTATCTGAGTTCCTCTGTACTGAAAAGGAGAACCCTGCAAAGCAGGCAAATGGATTCTGGTCACCGAAAAGGAATGTCCTCCATCATGTATTAAGTGGCATTAGAGGCTGTAAGTCAGTTTCCTCTATGTGGTTATGATGAGCTTTTCAAGGATAGTCTGGTCAGTGTGGGTACACTGGCAGTTTGTTTTGTGAGACAAAAAAGTACACATGTAAGAAAAAAAAAGTCTACCAAGCGTCACCTCTCTAGGGCAGCATATCCCTGGTAAGGTATCTTCACCTCCTACAGTCAACAGTGGTTTGGGCATCTCTTTTTCAAATTCAAATGTATTCATTTGCTGGGGCCACCATAAAGACACTAGTGACATCATATAAGATACAGACCCCTGAAAATATGGATCACCCACCCCTATTCCTGTTTAGAAGTATTGTAATAAAAGGTCAATGTTCTCCCTTTCAGAGATCTGGTACTGCCCGTGTCATTATGAACGGGGGCTCTGAAATTGCAGGGTAGTATGTTATAATGAAATCAGCCATCTAGAGAAGGATCTGGAATATCCTTATTTAAAAAAAAAAAAATTACCTAGATTGTATACAGACACATACATGCACAGAGAGAGAGAGAGAGAGAGAACTTATAGACCCTCAGGGGTCAGTGGATACTAATTTGAGAAACAATCCATTTCTTTGTCTAAATCAGTGGTTTTCAAACTCTGGGACTCTAGGTAGGAAGGCGAAAAACTAACTTGATATACCTTGTTCGAGTTCATATTTCTCAGACCACCCGAGCTCACACCAGCCTCCCTCTTCCTTTTAGTGTTTCTGTGCTTCTTCCTACCTCTATCAGGCATTCTGATGATCACCTCCTGCCGTGTGTTATTATTTAGCCCCTTCATTTTTGCCTAGATTTAAAGCTTTCAGAAAGTATTCAATAAACAAGTCAAGTCTTAATAAAGTGCTCTTCTGTCCCTGAACAAGAAACTGCTGAATCAGTCTGTCTGTGCTGTCAATTGGTCCATCTTTCCTTTCTATCTTGAAGAGTTCTAAGAACAAGATGAGCTGATAAAAAAATAAAGCAAGAACTCTGAGGAGCTAACAATTTTATGGGCAATGGTATTTTAATTTATACCTAAGTCTTATGCTGAGAATTATCAAGGGCAATTCTTTTATATAGAGAAGAAAAAAAACCTACTTTTTCCAGCTCAAAAAGGAAAGTTAAATAATGATTTTGTGTCTGTTTAGGATAGCTGTTAGTAAAAGTATAATTATGATGCTTCATTTTAAAAAAAATAATAATTACAGATGGGATACACACCACTGCATGTGGGCTGCCACTACGGAAATATCAAGATTGTTAATTTCCTGCTCCAGCATTCTGCAAAAGTTAACGCCAAAACAAAGGTAAGCTCCTTCCTTTTTTGTTTCTGCCAGAATCATTTATTTTTGTTTCAAAGGAATTAAGAATCATCTCTTCCATCTTCCTTCTACAGAATGGATATACACCATTACATCAAGCAGCACAGCAGGGACATACGCATATAATAAATGTCTTACTTCAGAACAATGCCTCCCCCAATGAACTCACTGTGGTAAGCACTCAGGGCCAGCTCAGGAGAAGAGGGAGGAGATAGATGGGCCTGGACTCTGGTGTCTTCTTACATTTTTCATTGTACTTTCATGAAGAGGCATAAACGGAGCATTCAGTAGAATGAGGAAAGAAGGACAATAACCATATTGTTCTGGACTGTTCAGAGAGAGATGGTTAGTGTTTTATATGTGAAAACTACCTGCTGCATTGTCACCTAGCAGGAAGTACACATGTAAGAAAAAAAAATTGTGTTGGTTTCATTGACTGCTTACTTAGAACGTTAAAAAGCCTCTTGGATTGCATGTGTAGCTGCCCAGACTTTACTGTGTGAGTACAAACAGGTTAGGTGGGTTTTGTGCAAGGTATGTCTCTAATGAAACACTTTTTTTGTGTATGACAGTGGGATGGGTCTGATGAGACACTCACCTTACATTTTGTATCAGCAAAAAAATGTGGAATGAGGCTTGCTAATTCCTCATTCACATTTTCCTTTTGCCAGAATGGGAATACTGCCCTTGGCATTGCCCGGCGCCTCGGCTACATCTCAGTAGTGGACACCCTGAAGATAGTGACCGAAGAGACCATGACCACAACTGTAAGTAAGGAATGCAGAGCCTTGTTACCCTAGGAACCAGCTTTCAGCCAGTTTTCTTGGGCTTTTCTGAGATGAAGGTTTTTTCCCATTCATAAACTAAGCACCATGTTTTAAAATACAGTCACCTCATTGTTGGTAGTCAGGATAGCAAAACTCTTATTGCTAATATGAATAAAAATTTAAAACACTAAGAATACCTATTTAAAAGATGCATTTGTAGCTATAGAGTTTTTACTCCCATATACAGCTAAATGTATTTATTTATTTGTTTGCTTCGATGTAACAAGTTTTTAATGAAATGATGGTGAAGGCAGAAGTTTTTTAACATCCTTCCTTGGCAATGTAAAGAAATTGAAAACTCTAAGTTGCTTCCTTAAAAATGTTTTAATGCACAAATGGTACGTGGATCCATTATCATTCCTGTGAAAAATGTTTACATTGTTTTAAAAAAATCCAGATGAATCAGAACTGGTTTTGCCTGCTACTGTCACTCGTCTTCTGTCCACCTGGAGTTTTCATAAGAAACACAATAGACTGTTTTGTTAACATTTAAAGTGGATCTTTACCAGGAGGACCTATTGCATCAACTACAATTTCTACAAGCTGCAGTGTCTAGGATAAGTCATTTCTTTCCAACCCCATCTGGTACCTATGAACAGCATCAAGATTTGGTAACTTTGGAATTAAGAGCAAATATTACATGATATCAAAGGCTTATTTGAGTTATTCCTAACTCCATAACTCAACACATAGGCCTGAGGTTGACTCTTAACAAAGTAAATTTAGGACTCTGGAACATTTTGAATTATCAGCTCTGTCCCCTTTTCTCTTCAACCACTTTCCAACCTGAAGGAGAAAATGGTTAGCATCTGCAAATTTGTTTGCATACCCAGTGCTTTTTGTGAAAAATGGGTTTCACAAAAAGGGTTGAGGGTCTCTGCAGCTACCTGCAGTTTGAGTTTCCTGGCAGTTTTACTCACAAACCTGCTGATTACAGGAGAAAAGATTTGTAATTTGTGAAAGAGAAAACAATTGTTTCAATGGAGTAGAACAATGATTATCAACCAGCACACATTCTGAACTTCAAGATATACTTTGTCTAAGAGATAAATTTCCACATGTTGCTTTCATACGCCTCTTGCGGATTTTATTATATTAAAATATAGAATTAAGTTCTCAAAAAAACTGTTCAAACCAATAATGTTTATTACCTTCAATTTTATATCCCATGTAGCTCTATCTAGGATAGGAAAGGAGAAGAAGAGGACAAACTATTTAACGACAGCCAAGTGTCACAATGCTATAAAGATTTGAAGCCATTGCAGTAAATAGATAATATTAATACTTCTATTTCAATGTTAAAAGACTTGAGACATGTAAAAGTTCAAAATAAATATCTTACTTGGTTGAATGTAAATGACTTTCTCACCTATGAGGAAATTTTAAAACGTTTCTTCAAAATCAAAAAAGCTTTAAGAGAAAGTAAAGAACAAAACAAAGTTATAGCTTCAAAAAATCGACTGAAAGACAGAGAAAGGTCTCAGAGCTCCATCAGGCTCCCATGAGAAGAGAATGTGTACAGGGGTAGTGCCTTTTCACTCTCAACATCGTCAGTCATCCTTGTTGGTGACTTTCTGCAAAAAAGAGAAGACACTATGCATGCTAATTGGAAAGGTCCAGTTTGCCTAGTGAAGAAAATGAGGCTTCCACCAAAAGAAGAGTTCACATCAATTAAAAAACAGTCCATAGAAGTCTCTAAAATTTTGTCCAGCATTGTGGTATTTGGTACATTTTCTCGAGCTGAGACACCACCTTGTCAGCCTTGCGTTAGTGGTTACGTGTAAACTAGCTTAGACAGGACTGATGTAATTCAGGGTGGAGTCTATGACTTTAAGTTAATAACGATAGCTCAGCCTCCACCACAGGCATGATATTTGTATAGCCAGTTACTGGGACTCCAGCAGCCATGGACTCTATAAGCAGACTTCAGTTTTTCAAAACAAAGAGAATGTCTTTTCCATATTAGTAAAATACATGATGTGGCAATGCTGAGGAAGATGGTTTTGTTAATTAGATTACAATCAACACAGCATACCAAACTGAATGGATAGAAACTGATATTCAAAAGATGTGAATTGTATCTATCGAAACTGCATTGTTTAAAATACCCAATTACTTCATATGTAAGGAGCAGAATACCTCTAGCACGCAGATATTGGTTGCTAATACCATTCTCTATTAAAAGCAAACAGTGCTTTTTGGAGAAATGGCTGAATCTAAGGCCAGCAAAGGAAATATATAAGATGAGCCTGGAACATCTTAGAGTGTCAAAAAGTAAGGAAATGCTCCTCCCTCCCCCAACAAAAGTAAATAAACTAATACAGAGACACAGTGGTGGGGGGTATGTCGAAGGGACATAGGAATTAACTAAAAGAGTTCCCAGTGGCCATAGCTGGAACAATTTGAGCAAAAATAAATAAATATAATAGTATTGAAGTATGGTACAAACTGTAAAATAACTATCCATTAATTCATACTATTATACATAAGTAATTCAATAAATGGAAAAGAAGACACAAATGTCTCAGGCAAAAGAATTCCAAATAATGTATGAAAATATACTTCACCCTCAAAGTGGAACATAGTTCCCCACTGCTTACATGTGGGCTGAACATAGTGATTTTCTTGCAAAGCAAACAGTATGGAAGCAGGGGGAAACAGATAACTTTACAATGGAGAAACCTGACAAATCCTGCCTCAGCCATATGATCAAGGTCAACATCAACAATGATAAGTCATGTTGATGGTATGTACCCTTGATACAATGTGATGAAATGGCACTTTTCCTTTATGATCTTCCTCCCTAAAACATACAGCCCCAGTCTATTCATTAAAAAGAAAAAAAGAAAAGAAAAAAGAAAACCCATGAGACAAGCCCCAGTTGATGGACATATCTGACCAGTACACTGCAAAACTGTCAAGATCATCAAAAACAAGGAAAGTCAAATACAAGTCAAGACCACAATGAAATACCATCTCATACCAATCAGAATGGCAATTATTAAAAAGGCAAAAAACCACAGATGCTGACGAAGCTGGAGACATAGGAATGCTTTTACACTGTTGGTGGGCATGTAAATTAGTTCAACCATTATGTAAGACAGTGTGGCAATTCCTCAAAGACCTAGACCCAGAAATATCAGTTGACTCAGCAGTCCCATTAAGGAGTATATACCCAAAGGAATGTAAGTTATTTTATTACAAAGATACACGCATGTGTATGTTCATTGCAGCACTATTCACAATAGCAAAGATGTGGAATCAACCCAAATGCCCATCAATGATAGACTGGATACAGAAAATGTGGTACATATACACTATGGAATGCTGTGTAGCCATAAAAAAGGAATGATATCATGTCCTTTGCAGGGACATGGATGGATCTGGAAGCTGTTATCCTCAGCAAACTAACAGAGGAACAGAAAACCATACACCACATGTTCTCACTTATAAGTGGGAGCTGAACAATAAGACCACGTGGACACAGGGAGGAGAAGGACACACACTAGGGCCTGGGGGCGGGGAGGGGGAGAGCATCAGGATAAATAGCTCATGCATGTGGGGCTTAATACCTAGGTGATGGGTTGATAGGTGCAGCAAACCACCATGGCACACATTTGTTTACCTATGTAACAAACCTGCACGTCCTGCACATTTAACCTGGAACTTTACATTAATTTTTTTAAAAAAACAAGGAAAGTCTAAGAAATTGCCATAGCCCAGAGGAAACTAAGGAGACACAACAAAATGTAATACAGTATCCTCGACGGGATCCTGGAACATAAAAAGGACATTAAGCAGAAACTAAAGAAAAATGAATAAAATATAAACTTTAATAATAATGTATCAATGTCGATTCATTAATTGTGATATTTTCCATGTTAATGAACGATTTTAATAATAGGCCAGGCACAGTGGCTCATGCCTGTATTCCCAGGACTTTGGGAGGCTGAGGCAGGTGGACCACCTGAGGTTGGGAGTTCGAGACCAGCCTGGCCAACGTGGTGAAAACCCATCTCTACTAAAAATACAAACATTAGCCGGGCTTGGCCATGCACATCTGTAATCTCAGCTACTCGGGAGGCTGAGGCAGGAGAATTGCTTGAACCTGGGAGGCAGAGGTTGCAGTGAGCCGAGATTATGCCATTGCACTCCAGCCTGGGCAACAGAGCGAGACTTGGTCTCAATAATAATAATATTAATAAAGAATTTAATAATAGGGGAAACTTGGTGTGGGGTATATAGGACCTGTCTTTACTATCTTCACAATTATTCTATAAATCTCAAACTCTTCTAAAAATAAAAGTTTATTTTTAAAACTGCTCCATTGCAGTATTACATGCTGGAAAAGACATCAAATAATGCTTTATTTCAACACAATAATTGGGGATAGGGGTAGAAATCACATTACCAAGTATTATCTCTAAGAAACTATGAATTTGTACCTTTTTTTAGTTTTAACAACCTGGCTTTTTTTCAGTTGTCTTATTTAAACATGTGTGTGTCTTCTCTTGTACCATTAGTGTCTCGTATGCTGAGAATTAAAAAAAAAAAAAAAAAAACTCTCTTTTAAACTAAAGTCATTGAGAATTTCTTACCGGTGATGCTAACAATGTCTTTTGGATGGATATGGTCTAAGAATTCCTTGTCAGTGATGCTGACAGTGTCTTTTGGATGGATATAATCTAAACTATTAAAGAGCAAGTAAAAGAGGCAGTAGGCATTTGCTGCATAATATACTGTTCTTTAGATTTGGGGGAAGGCTAAAATGATCTGCCAATGCATCACCTTTAAAGTATTTTTTCATATACATTGTTGTAAAGATTATTGTTGTAAATATTATTTTAATATTTTCATTTATCCTAGGAATTTAAAATTACATATAAGAGGAGAACACAAAATAGATGGAAAGCTTGGCACAAGTAATAGACACATATTTCTTGCAGTTCATTTGGCTTTTCCTCAGCCAAGACCTTTCATGGAATGGGGTGGCAGATTCATCAGACCATGAAAAAGTACAGCAGTGGAGTAGGAGGGGTAGAATCTTCTCTTTTCCTTTGAAAAGCTTTATTAGAGACCTAAATCTTTTAAGCTGTGGTACTTTGCCACTAGAATTCTTTCACTGTGTACTCCTGTGTTCACAACCTTTGTGCCACTAGGGGACAACAATTTTGATGTCATTTTACATGTGGGAGATTCAGGATATTCAACACATGCATTCCACAAGAAACTGATTAATTCAGAGATAAATGAAAAGGCCCACTAAAGTGTACAGTCTGCTCACACTGAAATGACTGCTTTTTTGTTACTAGACCGTCACAGAGAAGCACAAAATGAATGTTCCAGAAACGATGAATGAAGTTCTTGATATGTCTGATGATGAAGGTATGAAATGTTCTTTGAGTTCACAATAATTATAAGTGACTGTGTATTTCGTTTGTTTCCTGAAGAAAGTCCATTGCAAAAATGTCTTTCAGGAATATTGAAATGTTTTGTTGTAATATCAAGAGTATGTATTTTTTCATCCACTTATATTGTTCACTTAAATCATGCAGTTCGTAAAGCCAATGCCCCTGAAATGCTCAGTGATGGCGAATATATCTCAGATGTTGAAGAAGGTATTTGTAAATTTTTACTGTGATGAAACTTAACTACTACCAACTTTATCTTTCATTTCTTATCTTTGAAATATAATATTTCCTTGAGTTACTAATTTTTCATATTATCTTGAGACTATTAATTTGTGTATTATTTAAATAATGTATATCTGGTACTATTAACTCTCCTTTTAAAGTCTCTGAATCATCTTTTCCTTGAACTCGTTTCCTAACTTTAAAATATAAAAGTATCACTAATTATCTGGATTACTTGCCTTCTATTTGTTTCTATCCAACAGAATACTGATGCTTTTATGTTTGCATCTGAAATCTAGAAAGAGAAAAATGATTAATATTTATGATTACATTATGTTTTAAAACAAGAGAAGGTTCCTTATACGAAATCCTTTTAAATGCCCTAAGATTTGCCCATTCTGCTAAACTTTGTAGAAAAAGCAGCTTTTGATCGTGAACTGATAATGAAAACAACCTGAAAAAAACTTTTGAAATAGAAATTTTCAATAATGATTTAATGAAAGAGATCAAAATATTATTGTAGCTGTACTTTATGTGTTTTCAGAAATTAGTTTCTGTCTTGCTTAAAAACTAATACTTTGACCAGGTCATAATATACAGATATATCAATGAATGGCATCTTTAAGAGGTCCATTGGAAAACAAGCATTTTTATAGTGAGTAAATATTGTACAGATGACACATTTTGGAGTTTCACTGAAATAACAAAATATTTACCATGGGAAAATTGTGTTTAACTGTTTTTCTTACATCATTTGAATCTCCCAAAATATGGGAGATCATCAAATACATTCTACCCTATTGTGACCTCCATTTGCCACCTCTCATGTAGTAGCTTTCTTTTGGGTTAGTCTCAGTGTTGCTAGTCTTTTTTTGCCTTTAAGTAATCTCCCCTACTTTAATTCATATGATTTCTTTCTTTGAGTTGCACAAATTTCAGTGGGAACCTACATAGTGGGAAAGCCTACCTGGTCCAAAGCCACTTTAATCTTTTTGTTATTCAATCAATGACTTCCCACTATAATGCATTGTGGCCAGGGACTACACACCCCAATGAGCTAATGTCCTGGTGGTCATTTAGGGTCCTTGGAGGATCTGGCTCAATGTTTGTAAATGTTGTTTTGATTAATACTAAAGACTTTTACTCGCTTTTCTTTCTTTTTCTCTGAAACGTCAGCTATACATTTACCTCTCTTCTATCCCCAGATGGATAATATTTGTTATCGTCTTTAGGACTTTCAGAGTAATATGCCTACTGTCATTATATTTCTTTGCCTTCTCATACATTTCAGAGTAACTTCTTCTGTGCAGAAGATAAAAGAAAAAATATTCTTACATAGATGTTTACACACACAAAACATGATGTCAAAAGTATGTTTGTCAAATGAAATTATTAGGAATCATAGTATGACAATCACAGACCTAAAAATGTACTGGTCATTAACAAAATGTCCAAAAGTATCCCCACTGATGAGAGGCCAAGTTTGAATGGACTATCTAACAGCCTTATACATATGAATAACTAACCAAATAATTTCAAAAATGGAGATTTTGAATCTCTAAATTTGAACTTAATTGACCTTGTTACTTAACTAGAAATGTGTTTATCTCAGCTTGAGAATTTGAAATTGGCAATTTTAAATTCTCATTTTATCCATCTTTTCTTTAAAATCTTTGGCCCTTACTTTAGTATGTCCAGGGCTGTCGGAATCAAATGGCTTTTGATTTTGTGGTATTGCCGAATTTAATTGTTGAAAAGGATTCCTTAAAGGTCACTCAGTCTGAACAAACATCTGCTAGAATCTCATCTGCTTAGGATCTTCTGTGCCCAAGCCCTTCAAATAATGAGAATTCTTTAATTCCTAAACTGCCTAGTACATTTGGACAATTCTGTCTTTAACAATTCTTCACGTTATTGAACTTCCTGTAGCTTCTACTCATTGAGTCAAGCTTTGGTATATTTGACCAAGTTGATGGGAAGACTATATTCTACATAGTATTTGGAACAAAATCTGCCTTTTCTGTGTGATAATCTTTCAGCTATTTAAAAATACTTTTTCTATTTCTTCTTGGTTTTATTTTTTTTTTTCAGGTATATCATTGTTACCTCCTTCTATTGTTCCCCTCACCAACCTGGTCGCCCTCTCCTGCGCATGTTTCAACATGTCTGTGCCATCTCAAGTTGAGGTGACCAGAACTGAACACAATATTTGAGTATAGTCTCATCAAAGCAGAGTATAGCAGGGCTATTGCATTCTCATGAAAGATGTTAAAAGTTCATTTTTTAAGATTAAGATACTTTTGAGGTTATAATACACTTCTAATTTGAGTCATATTAGTATTACTGTCTGCTAAGGCCCCTAAATTTTGCTTACAAGAGCTTTAGTAAGCCACATTTGCCCTATTATGTATTTATGTTTTCCTCTGCTGTATAAATTAGCATTTCTAACTACTGCAAATTCCAAAACAATTCATTTAGAAATTTTGATTCTAAAAGGACCCCTACAACTTTAATGATAATTTTAACTTCTGACTCATTTGCCTGATAGTCTTGCCAGAGCTTTGATTGTCATTTTAGTTAGATTTAGTGTCACCCATTTGAGTAAGCTCCTATGCAGCTGTGGCAAATGTTCATTTCCATGAAGCCATAGGCATGTTGTGAGTATAACTATCTACAAGAACCAGTGAGACATCATCACACTGGTATCCCAGGGTACTAAAGAATAATAGCAGCTTTTAAAAGCAAATAAAAATAAGCAATATAGGCTGCCAGTTTGTCTCAAGAAAGAAAATAAAAATGAGTTTGTAATAAGGGAAAATAAAATTTTAATCTGATTCTAAAACTAATCTGCTGTAAGTAGATATTTAAAATTCAAAATGAGTAAGATAAAAAATAAAAACGCAAAAGTAAAACAAATATTAAGGAAGAAATGCCAAGAGTAGTCTATCTCTTCTTTTTCATTCTCTTTTCCTTTTTCTGCTTTGCTTTCTCCTTACCATCTTCCTCTTTCTTTTGTACACTATGAGAAACTAGTGTAAGTGAAAGAATGTTTGGATTCATTTCTCAAAAAAAAAAAAATTAAGGAATACAAGACTAGACAATGTTATCATTTAATGAGGTGGGAGAACAGTGGGGCCAAGATGCAAAGTTGAACACAGATCGAAGTATCAGCAAAGCAGAGCAGTAGAAGAGGTCAAGCAACTTTGTCCAAGGCAGGTTTTTAAGCTCACATTAGGCAGGTGGGGGCTAAGCAGAGCTCCTCAGAGGGTCAGATGCATTTGTAGATACCTTACTGCTCTACTGTCTCCTGTTCCAGAAAATACCTATTCATATAACATTCATATAACTTTAATATACATACAAAATTAGTACCTTGATTTTAGTGCTAGTTTGATTCTTATGTTTTGCAATTCTGTTTGTAATTGAAAATATGAAAGAGTGTGTGTATAGAAGAAAGAAGAGAGAAGGAAGGAAGGAAGGAAAGAAGGAAGAAGAAAGAGAAAGGAGAGAAAGAGAAAGAGGGAAAATTGAGATTAAGTTTCAAGTGATTGAGTTTGGTGTCTCCTCCCAAGGGATTTCACATTGGCTTTGGTTCAACTCTGATCTTAAATTGCAACTGCCTATAAAATGTATTTTATGAATCGGGGTGGGGGGTATAAAATGTTTCAGCTTGAGAATTCTAGTGGATTGGAGTGTAGTTACAGATCGAAAAAACTATAGATGGGACATAATGAGAAGCGGAATTAAGCCATGCAAAGTAAAAATCTAAAAGGCAGCTCTATGAAATATGACTCTACTAAACAGGTTTACGAGACAGCAGCTGGTGAGACAAACTCCTGCTAGGAAGAATTTTCTAATTCTAAGCTACTTCTGAATTTGATAGGGCTGAAAAATATCTTTCTGAATCAAATGCAGACACTAAATATTAAAAGAAAAAATAAGAGGCTAAGTATACATGTAAAAATATCAAGTAGGTGTAAGTTTGAGATCTAATAAAGCAATAAAATTTTAGCAGATAATAGAGTGACATGAGGGGTAAGAAAAGTCATGTAGCTTTGCACCAAATTTGGTGGCCAGTGGAAGCCACAGCAAATTAAAATCCACCGATTTCAAAGAACTGAAGGGGCAAGTTGGAGTCTTGTATGTCTATTCCTGCCATTACATTGATGAGGAAGGAAAGCCCAAATACACACTGAATGGTCTTTCCAATGAGGTTTGTGGCAGAGCTGGACAAGAAGACTGATCTGACACTCTGTAGTTTTAGATCATCTCATTCCCCTGCCCTCAAAGTCCAGTCAAGTAAAACACTGGCAGTAGAGAAGGAACACATAGATCTGTAACTGGTTGTGATCAGTTGCTTGCAGACAACACTGCATAGATCATCTCTTTCATTGCTATTCCAACTTGAAATGTTTCTTATATATAGAACCCAAGAATGCATATTTTTAGCTTCAAAAAAGGGTATGTGTTAAGGAAAAGGAACAAATCATGTTCTTGGAAACTATCAGAAGGTAATAAGAATATTTTAATTTATAATTATGGATACATAATAATTGTACATATTTATGGGATATATGTGATATTTTGATACAATTATACAATGTGTAATGATCAAATCAAAGTAATTGGGTTATCTGTCACCTCAAGCATTGATCATTTCTTTGTGTTTGCAACATTCCGGTTCCACTCTTTTAATTCGTTTGAAATATATTGTTAACTATAAATTATTGTTAACTATAGTTGCCCTATTGTGCTACCAGACACTAGATCTTATTCCTTCTAGCTAACTGTATTTTTGTGCCAATTAACTATCCCCTCTTTATCCCCACTCTTTACAGCCTCCTGAAATCATCATTCTACTCTGTATCTCCGAGTTCAATTTTTTTTTCAGTTCCCACATATGAGTGAGAATATGCTAAATTTATCTTTCCGTGCCTGGCTTACCTCACTTAAGATAATGTCTCCCACTCCATCCATGTTTTTGAAAAAAACAAAACAGAACAGGATTTCATTCTTTTCTGTGACTGAATAATATTTCATTGTGTGTATGTACCATATTTTCTTTATCCATTCATCAGCTGATGGACACATAGGTTGATTCCATATCTTGGCTACTGTGAATAGTGCTGCAATAAACAAGGGAGTGCAAATATCACTTCGCAATACTGATTTTCTTTATTTTATTTGGATGTATACCCAGCAGTGGGATTTCTGGATCATATAATATTCTGTTTTTTGAGGAACCTCCATACTTTTCTCTATAGTAACTGTACTAATTTACATTTCTACCAATAGTGTATGAGGGTTTCCCTTTCCCCATTTGCTGTTGGGACATAGAAATGATACTGATTTTTAGATGTTGATTTTGTATCTTGAATTTTACTAAATTTGTTTTATCAGTTCTGATAGGTTTTTGGAGGAGTCCTTATGTTTTTCTAAATAGAAGATTTTGTCGTCTGCAAATAAGGATAATTTAACTACTTCTTTTCTAATTTGGATGCTCTTTATTTCTTTCTCATGTCTAATTGCTCTGGCTAGGGCTTCTAGTACCATGTTGAATGAAAGTGATGAAAGTGGGTGTCCTAGTCTTGCTCCAGATCTTAGAGGAAAGGCTTTCAGTTTTTCCCCATTGAGTATGATACTAGCTGTGGGTCTGTTGTTTACGGCTTTTATTATATTGAAGTATGTTCCTTCTATACTAGTTTTTTGACCATGAAAGGATATTGAATTTTATTGAATGCTTTTTCAGCATGAATTAAATGATCGTATGGATTTGTCCTTTTTTCTGTGGATATGATGTATCACATTGATTCATTTGCATATATTGAACCATCCTTGCATCCCTGGGTGATGAATCCCATTTGATCATGATGAATGATCTTTCTAATATGTTGTTATATATGGTTTGCAAGTATTTGAAGATTTTTTGCATTTATGTTCATCAGAAATATTGGCCTGTCGTTTGCTTTTGTGTGTGTGTCTTTGTCTGGGTTTGGTATCAGGGTAACACTGGCCTCATAGTATGAGTTTGGAAGTGTTCCCTCAATTTTTTTTGGAATAATATTTAAGTAGGATTAATATTAGTTCTTTTTTAAAATGCGTGGTAGATTTCAGCAGTAAAGGTATCAGGTCCTGGGCTTTTCTTTAATGGGAGACTTTTTATTACTACTTATGTCTTGTTGTTCATTAATAGTCTATTAAAGTTTTCGTTTCTTCATGATTATATCTTTGTAGGCTTTATGTGTCTAGTAATTTATCCATTTCTGACAGGTTTCCCAATTTATTGGCATATAGTAGTTACTCATAACAGCCTCTAATGAGTCTTTGAATTTTTGCACTATCAGTTGTAATGTCTCCGTTTTCATCCCTGATCTTATTTATTTGAGTCTTCTCTTTTTTTAGTTAGTCTGGTTAAAAGCTTGTTGATTATCTTTTCAAAAACCGACTTTTTGTCTTGTTGATCTTTTGTAGTACATTTTTAGTCTCAATTTAATTTATTTCTACTCTGATGTTTACTATTTATTTTCTTCTATAAATTTTGAGTTTGGTTTACTTTTGCTTTTCTAATTCTATAAGCTGCCTCATTCAGTTGTTTATTTAAAGTTTCCCTGCTTTTTTGTTGTAGGCATTTATTGCTGTTAACTCCTCTTTTAGTACTACGTTTGCTGTCTCTCATAGGTTTTAGTGTGTTGTGTTCCCATTTTCTTTTGTTTCAAGAAATTTTTAAAATTTTCTTTTTAATTTCTTCATTGACATAATGGTCATTCAGGAGCATATTGTTTAATTTCCATGTGTTTGCATAGTTTCCAAGGTTTCTCTTGCTATTGATTTCTATTTTTATTCCACTGTGGTCAGAAAAGAGACTTGACATGATTGCAATTTTTTTTTATTTTTTGAGACTTGTTTTGTGGTCTAACATGCGTTCTATCTTTGAGAATGTTCCATGTGCTAAGGAAATAATGTGTATTTTACAGGTGTTCGATAGAATGTTCTGTACATGTCTATTAGGGTCATTTGGTCTGTAGTAGATTAAGTCTAGTGTTTCTTTGTTGATTTTCTTTCCAGATGATCTGTCCAATGCTGAAAATAAGGTGTTAATGTCCTCACCTATTGTATTGGAGTCTATCTCTCTTTTTACCTCTAATAATATTTGCTTTATATATATATGGGTGCTCTAGCATTTGGTGTGTATATATTTATAATTTCTGTATCCTCTTGCTGAATTAACTCCTTGATCATTATATAATGACTTTCTTTGTCTCTTTTTACAGTTTTTCTCTTGAAATCTATTTTGTCTAAGTATAGCTATTCCTGGTCTTTTTTTTGTCTTCTATTTGCATGGGATATCTTTTTCCATCCCTTTATTTCAGTCTGTATGTGTCTTTATAGGTAAAGTGAGTTTCTTGTAGACAGCATATCGTTCAGTCTTGTTTTTAAATCCATTTGGCCACTCTACATCTTTTGATTAGAAAATTTAGTCCATTTACATTCAGTGTTATTATTACTAGGTAAGAACTTACTATGCTATTTTGTTATTTGTTTTCTGATTGTTTTGTTTGTCCTCTCTTCCTTTCTTCTTGCCTTTCTTTGTATAAAAGTGATTTTTCTTGGCTGGGTGTGGTGACTCACGCCTGTAATCCCAGTGATTTGGGAGGCCGAGGCAGGCGGATCATGAGGTCAGGAGATCGAGACCATTCTAGCTAACATGGTGGAACCCCGTCTCTACTAAAAATACAAAAAATTAGCCAGGTATGGTGGCGGGTACCTGTAGTCCCAGCTACTCAGGAGGCTGAGGCAGGAGAATGGCGTGAACGCGGGAGACAGAGCTTGCAGTGAGCCAAGATCATGCCACTGCACTCCAGCCTGGGAGACAGAGCAAAATTCCGTCTAAATAAATTAAAAAAAAAAAAAAGTGATTTTTCTTACTGGCTGGGTACGGTGGCTCATGACTGTAATCCCAGCACTTTGGGAAGCTGAAGCAGATGGATCACTTGAGGCCAGGAGTTCAAGACCAGCCTGGCCAACATGGTGAAACCCCATCTCTACTGAAAATACAAAAATTAGCTGGGCATGGTGGCATATGTCTGTAGTCCCAGCTACCCAGGAGGCTGAGGTGGGAGAATTGTGGGTGCCTGTAGTCCCAGCTACTCGGGAGGCTGAGGCAGGAGAATGGTGTGAACCTGGGAGACGGAGCTTGCAGTGAGCCGAGATAGCACCATTGCTGTCTAGCCTGGGTGAAAAATGAGATTCTGTCTCAAAAAAAAAAAAAAAAAAAAGTGCTTTCTCTGGTAGTATGTTTAATTTCTTGCTTTTAACATTTTGTATATCTATTATAGGTTTTTGTGCTTACCATAAGACTTGCAAATAACACTTTATAATCATTTATTTTAAACTGATGACAACTTCATTCTGATTACAAAGAAAACAGGCAAAAAGAAAAGGAAAAACTCTAGACTTTAGCTTCATCCTCCCCACTTTTTGACTTTTGTTGCCTCTATTTATATCTTTTTATACTATTCATCTCAAAAAGTTTCTGTACTTATTATTTTTTATAGGTTTCTCTTTTTGTCTTCCTACAAAGGTGTTAGTGGTTTGTACATCACAATTATGGTGTTAGGGTAGTCTGTATTTGTCTGTGTACTTACATTTACCAGTGAGTTGTATGCATTTAAATGATTTCTTGTTGCTCATTAATATCCTTCTCTTTCATACTGAAGAACTCCCTTTAGCATTTCTTATAAGATATGTCTGATTTTTCATGAAATCTCTCAGCTTTAGTTTGTCTGGGAAAGTCTTTATCTTTACTTCTTTTCTCTCAGTGCCTTTAGGATCCTTTTTTTATCCTTGATCTTTGAGAGTTTGACGACTATATACCTTAAGGTAGTCTTATTTGGGTTGAATCTGCTTGTTCTTCGATTTTCTTATACCTGGATATTCATATCTTTCTCTAGGTTTGTAAAGTTCCCTGTTGTTATTTCTTCAAGTAAATGATCTACCCCGATCTCCCTGCCTCCTTCCCTGCCACCGCCTTTCTCTCTCTCTCTCTCTCTCTCCCTCTCTCTCTGTCTCACCATTCTCTTTAAGACCAATAACTTAGACTTGTCCTTTTGAGGCTATTTTCTAGATCTTGTAGGTATATGCATCATTCCTTTTTATTTTTTTGTTTTTTCTTCTGTGACTGAATTTTCCTAGAGCCTGTTTTCATGCTCATTAATTCTTTGTTCAGCTTGATCCATTCTGCTATTGAGAGACTGATGCATTTTTAGTTTGTCAATTAAGTTTTTCAATTCCTGAATTTCTGCTTGACTTTTAAAAATTATTTTTATCTCTGTTAAATTTATCTGATAAAATTCTGCTGTTTGTTATCTTGAAGTGCATTGAGCTAGCTTGGGCAACATAGGGAGACTGTCTCCACAAAAAATAAAAATAAATTAGCTGGCCATGGTGGCACACACACCTGTGATCCCAACTACTTGCAGTGTTTAAGTGGTATGACCATTCAGGCCCAGGAGGTCAAGACTGCAGTGAGCTGTGATTGCACCACTACACTCCAGCATGGGCAACAGAGTGAGAACCCTTCTGGAAAAAAAAAAAAAGGCTGGGCGCAGTGGCTCATGCCTGTCTGTAATCCCAGCACTTTGGGACGCCAAGGCAGGCAGATCACCTGCGGTCAGGAGTTCGAGACCAGCCTGACCAACATGGGGAAACTCCGTCTCTACTAAAAATACAAAATTAGCCAGGCATGGTGGCACATGCCTGTAATCCTAGCTACTCAGGAGGCTGAGGCAGGAGAATGGCTTGAACCTGGGGGATGGAGGTTGCGGTGAGCCAAGATCGTGCCATTGCACTCCAGCCTGGGCAACAAGAGTGAAACTCCATCTCAAAAAAAAAAAAAAAAAAAAATTCATTGAGCTTCCTCAAGACAGCTGTTTTGAATTCCCTATCTGAGAGGTCACATATCTCCATCACTCCAGGACTGGTCACTGATGCCTTATTTAGTCCATTTGGTGAGGTAATGTTTTCTTGGACATCCTTGATGCTTGTAGACGTTTGTTGATACCTGGGCATCGAAGAGTTAGGTATTTATTCCAGTCTTCACAGTATAGGCTTGTTTTTAGCCATCCTTTTTGAGAGGACTTTCTAAGAATTCAAAAGGGGTTGAGTGTTGTGACTTAAGCCTATGGTCACTGCAGCCATTTTAGCACTAGGGAGTGCCCTAAGCCCTGGAATGCTGCAACTCTTACAGACTCCTTGATACATAGCTTTGGTAGATTTGGGGAAAATGAGGGAGAATTCCCTGGGTTACCAGGTGAAAAGTCTCTCACTCTTCCCTCTCTTTCTGGCAAAGGAAGTCTCTCTCTGCACCAGACTGCCTGGAGTTGGGGGAGGGATAAGGCGGTCCACTCTAATGACCATGACAGCTGGCACCGCACAGGGTCACATGTAAAGCATCGTAGCCCAGCACAGTACTGGGGCTCACCCCACACCTGTAGTCACTACTGCCTGGCTGTCGCTGATGTTTATTCCAGACCAAAGCCACTTTATTCAGCAGAATGGGGTTTGTCCCATCAGGACAGTGGATTCACTGCTGGTCCAGGGTGGGTCTAGAAACACTGTCCAGAAACAAAGGCACAGAGTCAGGAGGTTCAGGAGTCTCCTTGGTGCTTTATTTTAGTGTGACTGAGGTGGTACCCAAGTTACATGACAAAGCTTTCTGTATTCTTCCCTCTGCTTTCTCCAAGTGTAAAGAGTCCCTCAGCTGTACGGCCTGGAATTGGGGAATGAGTGACACAGGCACACCCTTGGCCACCACAGCTGGTGTCACATCTGAAGTCTACCACCTCTGTATTAGTCAGGGTTCTCTAGAGGGACAGAACTAATAGGATAGATATGATATATAAAGGGGAGTCTATTAGGAGAACTGATTCACACAATCACAGGATAAAGTCCCACAGTTAGGCCGTCTGCAAGCTGAGGACCCAGAAGTCAGTCCGAATCTCAAAACCTCAAATGTAGGAAAGCCGATAGTGCAGCCTTCAGTCTGTGGCCAAAGGCCTGAGAGCCCCTGGCAAATCACTGGTGTAGGTCCAAGAGTCCAAAAGCTGAAGAACTTGGGGTCAGATGTTCGAGGGCAGGAAGCATCCTGCACGGGAGAAATATGGAGGCCAGAAGACTCAGCCAGTCTAGTCCTTCCATGTTCTTCTACCTGCTTTTATCCTGGTCTTGCTGGCAGCTGATTAGATGGTGCCCATCCAGATTGAGGGTGGGTCTGCCTTTTCCAGTCCGTTGACTCAAATGTTAATCTCCTTTGGCAACACCCTCACAGACACACCCAGGAGCAATAGTTTGCATCCTTCCATCCAATCAAATTGACATTCAGTATTAACTATCACAACCTCCAAGACCAGTGTGGCACGAGGACTTACCCAAGGACTACAGTCCATGTGTCCTGACTGCTACCTAAATTTATTCTGATCCCCAAGCCACTTTAGTCAGCCAATGGTGAAGCTGGTTGGGACTCAGTTTCCTCTTTCTGGGGTGGAGGATTCCCCTCTGGCCCAGCACTGTCCTAAATGCTCCTTCCGTGGGAACTGGCAGAATTCTGTCCTGTGCTGTGTTCCACTGTGACAGGGCAGCGCTGAGCTCCAATGCAGTGTTGCACACTCATTTTGTGCTCTTTCCCAAGCCCACAGATTCTTTCTTTCTGCTGTGCTGCCTGGGGCTGGAAGAGGGGTGGTGTAGATAATGCAAGACTGTCTTTCCTAGTTTTTCAATGCCTCTATCCTTGATATTACATTAAAATCAGGTACTGTGATTGCTCACTTAATTTTTTTGTTATTATAAAAGTGCTTTCTTGCATTGATAGTTGTTCAGTTTGGGGTTCCTGTGAGAGGACAATCACTGAAGTGTTCTATTCAGCCATCTTTCTCTACCTCTCCTCCCCTTTAAATAAAAATAAATATTTAGAGAATCTTCCTCTGTTTATTTTGGCAAAAGAACTACATACACCAAAATGAAAATTCAAGTAAAATAAATATAAACATAATTTCAAATAGATTTTAAGAACTAAAAGCCAGTAGTTTTAGTAAACGTATCATTGTATTCTCATTAGGAAAGAATAAGCAGATTTTGACTTGACACAATCCAAAACTCAAAAAAGTAGGGTGAATTACTCTGGGAAATGTGAAGGTAGATCTGAAGAGGGCCACCAGGAAAAAATTCGTTAGGACCTCCTCTTGCCAAATGTCTAGGACTCTCCTGCTACCCTAATATCCTAATCATCCTAAATAAATAGGACTGTTATGTTATTAGCTTAATAGATCTGGAAAGAGACTATGGAAATCAGGTTGCCCTCAGGTGATTCAAGGGTTTGCTTTCATTAAGTCACTGCTCTTAGCAGCTTCAGAAATTCTCCACCTGAAATTTTATTGTTTTACAAGAACCTCTTATATCATTTAGCGTTTTGCCTGAAGATTTCTCTGCTTACAATTGGCCTTTCAGATAGACGTTACATAATTGCATGCATCTCTCAGGGATAAAGCCAAAATGGCAACTTGAAAATACCAGAAGCAAAGACTAAATCTTATTCTCTGTTTTATCCCAAGAACCTAGTATACTGCTTGGCACACGGAGATCTTCAATACATGTTTGATTGGTTGCATCAACTTGAAGGCATACTCAAGGGATAGTTTTGCAGGTTTCTGAGATGAAGCAAGATGAAGACTGCCAACAATGCTACCTTTTCCTTCCATTCAACTCCTTTTTACTGACACAGTCCTAGGCTATGTCTTAAGTTGATAAACAGCTTTATAATGACTCTCCCAAAGCATATCTGCATCTCAAGGAATAGTTGACGAATTTAAAAGAATTACCAGCTAAAGAAGATCTGTGGACGGGGACAAGGGCCTTTATTCTAAAGCAAAGTCTGTTCCATCATTGGTATCCTGTCTTTGTAATTGGAATTATATAGTGATTATCACCCACACTGTCCACTTATGCAGCTATGTACATTTTCATTTAGGTTCTGATACCTTAAGTCACCTTAAGATACCTAAACATACCCCTTTAAAATAGTGTCTGTTCTCACCCTTCTCCATCTCAATAAATGGCTCCATTGCCCAAGGCAAAATCTGAGTTTTATGCATTCTATCTTCCCATAGCACTTCTATCCGGTCCATCAGCAAGTCATATCAGTCCTACTTTCAGAATACATCTCAAATCTTTCTTCTCTTCTCCATCTCCATTTTCACCACCCCCACCCAGGCCACCAGCATCTCTCACGTGGAATATTGCAGGAGCCTCCTTACAGATCTCCACTTCTCTTACCCAGTAGACTCAGCTTTCTGCACAGCATCCATACAAGCCTTTAAACATATACACTGGATCATGTTATTCCACTCCTTAGCTTAAAATCATCCAAAGCTTATAGTTAGTCTTTTAAGATTCATTCATACTGTTGCATATAATTGAAGTTCATTCATTTTCATTTCTATATAATATTCCATTGTCTGCCTGTACCACATTGAGTTATCCACTCTACTGTTGATGAGAATGTGGGTTGTTTTGAGTTTGAACTGTTGCTACAAACCTTCTTATATAAGTTTCCTGATACACATATGCATACATTTCTGTAGGATGTAAACCTGGAAGAAGTATTGCTGAGTTGTATATTATGCAAAGACAACAGAATTCATCAGAACCAGATGACAATAAACTATGCTAGTAAAATTAGTGAGATTTTTAAGCAAGGAAAAGAATATATAGAAAGCAATTACCTTGAGGAGGTAAGAGGGGCCTGGCCTGTGCTTGTGGTAGGGGATGTGTGAGTCTTCTGAGGTGCTAATGATGTTCTATTTCTTGACCTGGGTGGTGCTTATTTTATAACAGTTTGCTAAAATGTATATTTATATTTTATATTCTTATCTGTATGGCTGATGTATTTTGTAACAAAAGTAACCAAGCCAAACAAATAATATAAATACACCCCTAAAGTAGTACAAATACAAAGCTAAAACCCACCCAAGGCTTTATATTGCATCTAGAGTAATTTCAGTAGCTTGCCATAGTTAGTAAGTCCTGTATGATACGGTCCCTGGCTACCCCCTTTCCATTTTTCTTTCACTTATGCTTTTTTATGTCATCCTAATACTCATCTCATTTTATTAGTCATCAATTTCAAGAGTCAGCAGACTTTTTCTATAGAGAGCCAGTGGTAAATAGTTTTGAGTATTTAGTCTGTATTGGTCTCTGTCACAGCTACTCAACCCTGCCTTTGTAGTACAAAATACCTAAACCAACCAGCCTGATTGTGTGAAACTAATAAAGGTTATTTACAGAAATAGACTAGAGGCTGGGTTTGGCCTATGGATTGTAGTTTGCCAACTCATGGTTAATTTTTTATATTTTCTTTCAAACTAGACTAGTCAGTGCCATAGGATCAGAGTTGTCCTGGTCCCTGTCATAGGTCTTAGGGTGTATCCATCTGTACCTTCATTCATGAATGCATCCACTGGTTTAATTCCACACATTTACCTGTGTCTCTGTCCCCTCTCAGGATTCCATATAAGTTAATACTCTCACCATCAGAAACAAGTTTGACCAACAAGTTTTCTTGTTTCATGAAGAGGTGTTTCATATTTAGAAAACTTGTTGGTCAAAGTGTCAAAGTATTTAGAAAACTTGTTGGTCAATAATGGTACTTACCATTATTGAGTCTTTCTATGTGCTAGGCATTAAGCTAGACACATTTCATGCATTATGTAATTTAACCCTCACAATGATTAAACTGGAGCCATTGTCACTTTCATTTCATAGATATGGAAAATAAGTTTCAGTAAGATTAAGGAACTTGATTAAAGTCACACAACATAAGTACTAGGGCTAGTATTCAAATCCTTGTACTTCTAATATAGATGTTGTCTGGTAATTTAGATAAGAGCCCCATAACGGCTGGGTTATTGTATGTTTGAATACTATGCTAGTCTGTCTTGCATTCATATGAAGGAATATCTGAGGCTGGATAATTTATAAGGAAGAGAGGTTTATTTTGGCTCACAGTTCTGTAGACTATACACGAAGCATGGTGGCTAAAACAGATTATAATTTTGAACACCTTTTTTTTCTTCTACATTGTATCTGTCCTTGCCCATCCATCTGCTTCTGGTAAGACCTCAGGATGTTTTTACTCATGACAGAAGGTAAAGGAGAGATGGCAAGAGAGAAAGCAAGAGAGAGGAAAGGAGGGAACTTCAATTATATACAGCAGTATGAATGAATCTTAAAAGCCTAGGCCAGGCTCTTTTTAACACCACATCTCACAGTAACTAATAGAGCAAGCATTCACTCTTTACCGAGGGGATGGCACAAGTCATTCATGGGGGATCTGCCTCCATGACCCAAACACCTCCCACTAGGCCCCACCTCCAACACTGCGGATCACATTTCAACATGAGATTTGGAGGGGACAGACCTTCAAAGTATATATAATGACATACAAAAAAAGCATTTAGCCTAGAACTTGGCATGTGGTAAGAACTCAGGAAATGTTACTTATTTGGTGCTTTACCTTTGTTACTTCTCTCAAAGTATTCAACAGCATTATTAATACTATTTTTACTCCTAATTTCTATTATGTCCTAATTTAATACCCTAATTTAAAGTACTATCAGGTCTAATTACATTAAGGAGTCAGTCTCAAAGAGTTTAAGATATTTGCTCAGGTTCACACAGTTACGGAAACTGGAATTTGCGTTTATAATTTTTTGACTTAGACTTTCTACTCGAGATTCTGTGTTAGCCTGTTTTGCACTGCCAGAAAGAAATACCTAAGACTGAGGGAGATATATATATGAGATTTATTTGGCTCACAGTTCTACAGGTTGTATACACATAGCACCAGCATCTGCTTGGCTTCTGGTGAGGCCTCAGGAAGCTTCTATTCATGGCAGAAGGAAAAGGGGGAGCAGGAATGCCATATGGCAAGAGAGGGAGCAAGAGAGAGAGAAGGAGGTGGCAGGCTCTTTAACTAACTACCTGTTGTGTGGACAAATAGAGTGAGTACTCACTCATTACAACAAGGAGGGCATCCAGCCATTCATGAGGGATCTGCCCCTATGACCCAAATGCCTTCCACAAGGCCCTACCTTCAACAGTGGGGCTCAAATTTCACCATGTGATTCTGAGGGCATAGACATCCAAACCATATCAGGTGCCATGAGAGAATAACAGATCAAGTGACAAGAAAATTAAAAAGACAGGGAGATTATTAAAGACCTCAAAAACAAACTTGAAAGGCATTTTAAAGAATAGATAGGATTTGGACACACAGAAATTTTGCAGGGGTAGAAGGATGGGGATCGGGAAGAGGTGTTTCATATTTAGAAAACTTGTTGGTCAAAGTATCAGAGACAGGAAAGCACAGGCCCCCACATGAGAGCTCAGCACACAGGAGTGGGGACAAGGGTGCAGATGCCGGGCACCAGATGAGGTCCCAGGGCAGCACACAAGGAGGAAGAGAAGCGGCTCTAGAAAACTCTGGGCACACATAAGAGGAAGAAGAATGGTAATTGACATGAACAGAAAGTGGTGAAGGATGAAGGGGAAAAACCCTGAGGAGTGGGTGCTAAAGGAAGCCTGGGAGGAACTTTCCTAGAAAGCTACAATCAAAAGAGCACAAGTGGTATAGGAGGCCAGGCATGGTGGCTCACGCCTGTCATCCCAGTACTTTGGGAGGCTGAGGCGGGTGGATCACCTGAGATCAGGAGTTTGAGACCAGCCTGGCCAACATGGTGAAACCCTGTCTCTACTAAAAATACAAAAAGTAGCCAGGCGTGGCGGTGGCTGCCTGTAATCCCAGCTACTCAGGAGGCTGAGGCAGGAGAATCACTTGAACCCAGGAGGCGGAGGTTGCAGTGAGCCGAGATCGTACCACTGCACTCCAGCCTGGGCGGACAGAGAGAGACTTGGTCTCAAACAACAACAAAACTAAATAAGGGGTACGGGAATCCTTGGTGACCTCAGCAGCTGCCATGCCATACGGGATATCCTGGATATAGACACAGAAGACAGAAGTTCTAGTGTAGGTAGGGAAGGTCATAGCGAGTATATTTTTTTCCTCCAAGAAGCTATGATAGCATGAGCAGCTAGAGCAGCCTGTGAGATATTTAATAGACTCCAAGAGATTGTGTGCTTGTTTAAACAATAGGCTGTTGTGTTTTTTTTATTTGCCCCAAACAAATTATAATTTTGAATATTTTTTCCCCCTGAATCATGTCTGTCCCTTCCATCTACCTGAAAAGTCTAACCTGCTTCCTGTGGAAGGCTGTCCTAATGTGACCACCCTGTAACCCCCTCATTAGCTCAGCAAACACAACAGTGAGAATGAATGAGCAAGGGGAAGACAGGGTGGTGCACAGGGAGCTGGGAGCAAGAGGAGTGGGAGGAGCCCGGGAAAGATGTCCAAATGGGGAGGGGCGAGTCAGAACCCCAATGAGAATGAGAACTGAAGACAGGCCCCAAGTGTCTTTGCCTCGTGAGTATACATCTTTGGGGTATAGGTTGGAAATACAAAGCAAACCAATAAATGGGTGTTTATTGCCAGGCACAATGATAGGCAATTTGTGTGTAAGGGAAAGAAAAGGCCAAAATCGCTGTTTATACACGAGCCTGGTACTTCTTTATACCTGGGAACAGTGGTGAACGTGTTCCTGTGTTGTACTCATGGTCCTTGTGCACCTAGGCAATGAAGAAGCAAGAATAATGAGGTCTGCATTTGGGGTTGAGGTTAGACAAATAGCTAAGGAAGAATGAATAGGACAAACCAGCTGTCATGACACTGCCACCTTGAATTTAGCTACCTAGTTTCTCTGCAAGTGAGAACCAACATTTTTGTGCCTGATTTTCCAGGGTTAGTTTGTGGCTAGCAATTAGTTCATTGTCTAGTCTTCTTCACAAGTGGCTTAGATTTTAGATAACGAGAACCGTGTAAGTAATGTTGTACTTCTTTCTACCTGCATTCTGTCTTTAGACTTCAGTGCTCCTTTGACCAAGTCAGTGCGGTGTTTTACCTTACTTAAGAGGACTAAAGGAATTTCTGTATCCAAGTTAAGGGGTACTAATAAGAAAGAATATGAAGACATTTTAGAGTCTGTCCCAACATTGTCTTTTTCTGCCTCTTCATAGGAAAAATCTGAATTATCTTTATCTTTGTGTCTAGCTGTGCTTCTGTTTAAAACCTGTATAGCACTTTACTGCTCCTTAATCCAGGCTAGATATAGTTTCTAAAGTAAGCATGCATGACTCAGTGTTGGAACTTTTCCAGGCAGAGCAATGAAAAATGTCCTCCGTGATCTTGGTTGGGTTAATAAACAAACCCATCTCAGAAAGGAAAGAGAATTCAGGTTTTTCCTGTGAACAGGTAGAAAAAGAATCAAACCGAGTTTGTACTCAAAAAAACAGCTTAAGCAGAAAGAGTCATTTGTTCTGTGGAATGAATAATGGCAGTTTGCTGTTCTTTCAGAGCTGTGCAAACTTTGTCATTCAAACCTGATTCTTTTTTGGCCACCTACAATGCCAGGCTCTCATGAGCACCTAGGACTAGGGACAGGAAGGCAGAATGCTGCTGATGGCCCTCGCACAGGAGGTACATGCACCTCTTAAAATGAGAACATGCTTCTTCGGCCTTCTTCGGTTACCTAGTTAAATGCTTATTTAACTGTTTTCTCAACTTAATCCATAATTACCACCCATTTTCAGAAGGAAAGCAAGAAAGTTGTATTAATCCATTCTCACACTGCTATAAAGAAATACCTGAAACTGGGTAATTTATAAGGAAAAGAGGTTTAATTGGCTCACGGTTCTGCAGGCTGTACAGGAAGCATAGCAGTTTGTGCTTCTGAGGAGGCCCCAGGAAACTTAAAATGATAGCGGAAGGCAAAGGGGGAGCCAATACTTTACAAGGCCAGTGCAGGAGGAAGAGAGAGGAAGGGGAGGTGCCCCTCACCTTGAAACAACCACATCTCATGATAACTCACTCACTCACTCTCATGAGAACAGCACCAAGGGGATGGATGGTGCTAACCCATTCATGAGAATCCACCCATGTGATCCAATCACCTCCCACCAGGCCCCATCTCCAACACTGGGGATAACAATTCAACATGAGATTTGGTGGGCACACAGAGCCAAACCATGTCAAAAGTATATCCTAGCACTTATTTTATGTTTTGAAAGAATGAAAACCATGGCCAGCATATGATGGCAAACAAAGGGTTACAGTGAAGACCCTCTCCTTCTTCCTACTGAGAAGAGAGGTGGAGAGTGAAGGGGGCAGTAAGTAAGTGCTCACTCTATTCTATACCTTGAGCATGGGACTGTCAGCTTTTCTCTGAGCCTCCAGTCCTGCCAGAAGGTACAGAGATGAGCTGGGCTTGTAGCATCTCCACTGCAGGGCTTGCAGGTCCTCCAGCCCAACACAGAAGACCCTGGGCTACACGCAGGAACCTCCTGAAGTAGACAGCACAATTCCATCCTCCAAACACCACCTCCTGCTTTTGGTCGCTTCTCAGAATATTCACAGGAAACCTTACTTAACACAAGCTCTTGCTCCAAACTGAAAAATGAAAGGAGAAATACATGCAGATCTGGCATCTAACTAACGTTCCCATCAACTATTCTGTAACTCTGGGCTAGAATTAGACTTTTAGAATCCAAGTTTGAGGGATCAGGATCCTAATCCTACCATAATTTCTTTTTCTTACTCCTGCTTCCTTGTTCTTTTGAGAATGAAAATATCAGATCAAGGGAAAAGTAATGTGAGCAAATACAGTCATCGGGATTCTCTAGGCTGAGAATTTATTGTCTAAATGTTGAATGAGATATATGAGATATGAATCTTTGCTGGGCGCAGTGGCTTACATCTATAATCCCAGCACTTTGGGAGGCTGAATCATCTGAGGTCAGGAGTTCAACACCAGCCTGGTCAATATGGTGAAACCCTGCCTCTACTAAAAATACAAAAATTAGCTGGGCGTGGTGGCGGGTGCCTGTAATCCCTCCCAGCTACTCAGGAGGCTGAGGCAGGAGAATTGCTTGAACCCAGGAGGCAGAGGTTGTAATGAGTTGAGATTGTGCTACTGTTCTTGCCTGGGCGACAGAGTGAGACTGTGTCTCAAAAAAAAAAAAAAAAGGGGCAACAGACACCAGGGCCTGCTTGGAGGTGGAGGGTAGGAGAAAAGCGAGGATCGAAAAACTACCAATTGGGTACTATGCTCACTACCTGGATGAGAAATAATCTGTACACCAAACCCCACGTGACATGCAGATTTCCCATGTAACAAACCTGCATACGTACCCCTGAAACTACTAGAAGTACCACATTAATAGTGTGCATCTCCTTCTTCCTGCCTTGTTACTTCACTTTTTCTGTTCCATCTCTTAAAGTGGCATGTAAGGTAGAATATCAAAGGATTGAGTGTTCCCTCTGCTTAACTGCTGGATATCCACTGGTGCACATACACATCTTTGTATCTACATGGCAGACTTATGTAAGTCTGGATACTGTTTCTGGTGGATGGAACATAGAGCTTATATGACTTATCTGCAGTCCCTATATTTTGTTTTGTTTTATTTTGTTAATTGTATTCATTTTTTGAATAGGTAATAGATGCACATGGTACAAAATTCCCAAGGTACAAGAGTTTACGGTGAAAAGTAAGTCTCCCTCCTCTTTGCCCCAGTAAATACAGTTCCCATCTTGAAAGGCAATCACTGCTTTTTCATTGATTCCACATTTATTGAGCACCTACTATGTGCCAGGTTCTGCTCTGGGCAATGATATGAAGCAAAACAGACAAAGTCCCCTGCCCTCAAGGAGCTTACATTTTGATTACAAATTTCTTGTAATATTCATTCAATAGTATCTTAAGTTTTGTATGGCCAGCCCACTGTGGTAGTTAAAAGAAGGGCTCTAGAATGACAGCAACTGATTTTGAATCCCATTTTCTCTATGTTCTAAGTCATCTTGGAGTATTTATTCCACCACTCTAAACTGTGTTTTATTTTGAAATGGAAATAACAATTCTGTTTTATAAGATTGTGAGAATTAAATGAAATAACACATATAAAACACCAAACAGTGCCTAAAACATAGTAAATGCTCAATAAGTATTAGTGTTAATTATAATTGATCTGATTCTACTGTTCTGTAATGCTGACTAGAGATAGTTAAAGGATTTATTTTCCCAATAGTTTTCATTTCCTCTCTTTGCTGTATGATCAAAGAAAATCACTTTCTAAAGGATAAGCAACAGTAAATTTAAGTCAAGTTTGATCATTAAACTCTTGTGTATTAGACTATTTGCTGAGTTCTATTAAGAAATCAACTCCTAGTAAATCAGTAGAGTATAGAGACACTGTTTCTCTTTATTCCTTCTAATCTTTTTTAATCCCGTGTAATTTGGAGGGTTGTACTATTTGGTCTGTACTATTAACTATTAATTTAAACTTTACAATGGGAGATTCTATATTTTACAGCAGAATTAAACACTTCTGAGCAAATTTTCTAACAATACAATTTGGTATCCTTATCTTAAGGAACTTTATGACTCAAGTCTCCAGCCAGATGGGAAAACAACTTTCAGTCCATGGAAAAGTGACAGAAGTTTTCCTTGGTGATGGTCTTAAGGTCTTAAGGTGGAAAGAGATTAGAAGAAAAGTAGATCGCGTAGGGGAAGAAAAGGAGAGAAAAGAACTTCTAGGATAAGAAAATACTTTTAAATATTAGGCCAATAACTATTTCCTTTATTCGATATGAAAAAGGATCACTGGGGGCGTAATGAAAGACTGCAAGGATGTTGGGTTGGGTATATTACACAATATACTGGACTATTGACTTGGAGTCTAAAAAGGAATGAGGGTACACCTGTTTGGCCCACCACAGTCCTGATAATCATTTAATATACTCTCTTGCTGTCCTTTGTTCATGTTTCTATTTTGTATTGTTTTCCTGGCAGACGAAGTTGATGGATCTTTGAATGGTTGATTATGGCGTAGGCCATCTCTTCTTTCAGCCTAGTCAAGATGTAGGGAGGACTAGGAAGAGGAGATTGCTGGGTAGTTGAAGTAAAATGCCTCTGAACCGTTTTTATTAATTGGTTAGTGGTGGGGTCAGGTAGATTTGGGGAGTTTTGTATTCTTTTTAAATATTTTGTAGGCTCTGATAATTTATTGATGGAAGTACATTAACAATAAGAACATCAGTGCTCAAGATAAAACTTTCAGGCCGGGCGCGGTGGCTCACGCCTGTAATCCCAGCACTTTGGGAGGCCGAGGCGGGCGGATCACGAGATCAGGAGATCGAGACAATCCTGGCTAACACAGTGAAACTCCGTCTGTACTAAAAAAAAAAAAAAAAAAAAAAAAATTAGCCGGGCATTGTGGCGGGCGCCTGTAGTCCCAGTTACTCGAGAGGCTGAGGCAGGAGAATGGCATGAACCCAGGAGGCAGAGCTTGCAGTGAGCCGAGATCGCACCACTGCACTCCAGCCTGGGCGACAGAGGGAGACTCCATCTCAAAAAAATAAATAAATAAAAATAAATAAATAAATAAACAAATATTTCAAAATGCATCAAGTCAATACTAAGTAAGTGAGGCCTTCTCTAATGGCATTTGCCACTGTGCTCCTGGGCTTTATGTATACACATCATTTATTGCGCTACAGAGCTAACTCTAATTTATTAGTGATACATTAGGCAACCAGAGTGCAGCCCCTTTGGCTTACCTTTGGACCTTGTCATTTCTCATTTTTGTTCTGGTTACCTATTACAAAATAACAGCCCCCCCACCAAATTCAGTGATTTAAGGTCTTTTTATCTCCCTCAGTTCTGTGAGTTAACTGGGGCTCAGCTGAGTCTTGGGATCTTTTAAGAGATTGCAGTCAGATAGCAGCTGAGGCAGAGAAACGTGACCAGATGTCCAAGATGGAGTCTTCATCCAAAGGTCTGACACCTCAGCTAGGATGGCAGCAACAGCTGAGCGTTGTTGGCTGGGCATTTCTCTCTCTCTCTCTCTTTCTCTTTCCTCTCTCTCTCTCTCTTTCTCAGACTCCCTCTCTCTCTCTCTCTGGTTCTAAGCAGCCTCTCCATAGGCTACCTTGAGCTTCTTTATAACATGGTGCTATCATCATAGTCAGATATCTTACACTGGGACTGGCTTCCCCCAAACCACTGTTTCAAGAGACTTGAGGAGTCTGCAAGGTTTCTTTGAACACAAACTCATTCATTCAAAATCACTTTGCCAAGTTTTACTGTTCAAAATTTCAGCCAACCCAGATTCAAGTAGGGGTATTACACAAGGGCATGAATAGAAGGAAACGTAGTTCATTGGAGGTAGGGGTGAGGAGGGCATTTTAAAGACGAGCTACCAAAATCCTCTTTGCCTAAAAATAGTCAAATTCCTCTATAACACAACTGTTACTTCACTGCACCAAATACCTCTAGAAAACATAAACCTACACAACTCCTTTTTAGTGAGTGAAAATATTTGACTCTTGGTAACATTTTTAAGTTAAATATATCTGATATGAAATGCATGTCATCTTTTAATAAAATTACCTTAGTTGGCTTATACACACCTGTTAGAAGCTGCCAGTAGCCAAAATGTGTTTGGATTATATAGTGGATTAGAGAAAGTTAACAAATCACAGAATAAAATTCATCTCATTCCTTTCTAATCTTTGGTACAGCAGTGTGTTGTACTATATGATAATGATAGAAAGTTTTGTTTATTGAAAGGAGTGTAAATGAACTTTGTTGTTGTTATTGTTCATTTATTCATTCCATCAACAACTTTTGTGATTACCTAACACAGTGCCTTGCTTATCATAAGTAATGGAGAACAGGGACACTTTAGTGCTGTCGTTGGATTTTGTCTTTACCAGTATAAATAGTAGCAAGTTAAATGCTATTTGAGTTCATGCATTCAGATATTTGGGTACTGGAAAAAGTTGTGCCACAGAATAATAGTAACCGTGCTGATTAAGCCCTTACTCTGTGCATTATTTCATTTGAATCTCCCCAGGAGGCCTGAGGGTAGAGGCAGACTTATTACCCCCAGTTTTATAGAGGCTGGAACCATGACTCAGAGCAGTTAAATGGTATTTCAAAGGTCACCCAATCAATACATGGTATAGCTTGAATTTGAACCTAGAGCACCTACTGTGCAAAACAGCATTAAAAGAATACCATTGTTTTTATTTCTAAATTCTGTGTCTTTTAAGAAATGTTCTCACCATTCTAAAATGCTAAGTGGATAATTATTTAATGCTATAAGGCTATTTTATTTTCATTAATCTTTGGCTAAATGTGTTGACAACTCCCACCCCTACCCCAGACTTCTTTTGGTTTCATAGTGACCATTTTTGAAGTCTAAGAAGTGTGGCTAAAGAATAATGGAAACTTACTTTCATTGAAATTTTACTGTATACCAGTCATTTAGCATAATATTTGAAAAGAGTGCTAAGTTGCCATGACATGTAGATTTAAAAGATAAAAATAAAAATAACTTATATTTATTATCAGTTATGGATTCCAAGATTATTTATGAGAACTTCCAATATACCTGGCCCAGGAAGAATATGGCTCCTAACTTAGAGGATCTCACCAGCCAATAGGAGAGACTAAGCAGATGTGTTTACTGGCAATACATTCTGATGAGGGACACCTAATGGTGAGTAGAGGGTGCGAGGGCTTCTAGAAAGAGTCAAAGATTAGAGAAGTTCATCTGGAAAAAACAATAAAGGTTCCACCAAGAGAATACACCTTAGTAAAGGCTCAAAGTCTAAAGAGTTTAAGGACTTCTAGGGACTGAAAAAATTATGTATAACAGGAGGGAAGGTGGGTGTGGAAGAATAGCCAAGAAGGAAAAATAGCCAAGAAGTCAGTGGAAGGAACATTGCATCATAGGCCTTGCTCAGAAATTGGAATGAATGACAGTCTTTGAATAAGGCTTTGCTCAGTACTGTAGTTTGGATTCGAAATGCAGACTTAAAAAGCCGATGAACATTCAGACATTTCTCTTTAAACAAGACTTCCCCTTCTATTCTTTAGAGTTGGAAATTATTCTCTGCTTGGGAATAGTTTTCAATATGTTCCAGACATTATAAATGACTTCCCTTCTATTTCCATGTATTTACCATGTTGATTACAGTCAGGCTGATCAGAGTAAAGCACCAGGTGTCATAGCATCCTAATATTACATGAATCATGCATTTATCCATTCATTTATGCGTGTATCCAGGGAAAACAGATTTTTTTCCCTACTTTATCAGTTCTACAGATTAAGATTCCTGTGTATTTAGGTAACATTCCAAGGGGATAGATGTGCTCTTACAAAGGATTGCTTCCTTCAGCAAGACAATTTCTAAACCCTTTACTTTCCAGCCCAATTTTCTAGCTATTCTCAGGGGCGGTGGCGAAGCGCAAAAAAAAAAAAAAAAAAAAGCAATTAAAATGGCCTCTCCAGTGTACCCAGATGGAAGATGGGAAGTCCTGCTAGTTTTTTCCTCTACTGCCAACATAACAGGGTGGAGCAGCTGAGAAGGAAGGCCACTGGTGGAGAGGGAAAGAAACAATGTAACAGCAAAGTGACAGAACTCAGCCCTGCCTCCTATCTGGGGCAACAGAGGCCTCTCCAGTCAACCCCAATTCTCCCTTTACTTTGCACTTCCACCAGGGACCTTTCGAAGGAGCACCAGTGAGTCCCTCCATATTAAATAGTTGAAAGAACTTGGGCCAAAAATAAAGCAGAACACCCATTTGCTTTTTCCAACTTGTCTCACTTCTGTTCCCTTCTTCAAACTCTTGATAAAAAGCAGCGGCAATTAGTGCATTGCAAAGAGCTTCTTGGAGAGTTGTGGGAATCACTGCTGCTTTCCTCAGCCCCAGTTTCACAACCTCAACTCAAGGGCAGGCCCTCCCTCTCTCTTTTTCCCCTCCTTCCACCTGACAGGGACCATAAATAACTGAGGCTCCCAGTGTTCCCAGCTGAGAACAAAGTTGAAAGTTTGCCTGGAGCTCCGTGCCACTCCCCGCCTGGGCCACTGCTTTGTTTTCTTCTAATGTTTTTCCTCTACCTGGGTTGGCTGTTTCTTCATTCATATTTGAGAAGAGTCACCTCCTGATTAAATGTAGCACTTCGCTCTCTCTCCCTACATGAAGGCTGTCTCGGTTACCGGACTAGGCAACGCGCATTGGTATCAAATTACCGAAAGTCTACACCGAGCAGTCCTCATATTTACATACAAATAACTCAGGGGCTTGCATTTATGTCACCATTCTGTCCTGCTAGAGGCTTGCCAGAGGAGTTTTTAATCCAATCAGAAGGAGCTTTAAAAGGATGTCTGCGGAGTGGTCAAAAGGATCTTAATCTCAATTAAGTGGCTTTTTTTAAAAAAAGATTTTTTGGGAGGCCTGAAATTTTGAAAATCTTCGAACCCTGAGTGGGGAAAGATGTGTAATTCCTCAATTGCCTACGAGGATATCAAGATGCTGGGAGGAATTCAGCGGTGGTGAAGAGAGTGGATACAAACCAGGCATTGGTTTGCTTGAGCTGGTTTGGAGGTTAATTCTAAATCACTGCTTAAGGAATTCCTGGAAACATCAGGAAAACATTTGATCATCCAAGCCTAGTGGAAATGGCTTTACCGCAGAGTAAGATCTTTCAGTTGTACTTGGTGTGTGCTGTTTTTGTTTGAGATGCAGTGAATGTGCAAATAGCCCAGCCGTAAATAGTTACTTAAAATAATCTCTTGGTACTGGGTAGCAGCAGTAGAAAGTTGATCTGTTTAGTTTTTACATTTGCAAAAACAGTAGTTGACAGTGTATTTTTAGACTTGATTGGTAGTTTAAAAGCTGAGCTCTTGCGGTTTCCTGAGTTTAAATGAATGGAAATTGTAAACAGTACCTAATATAGGAATTGGAAAATATATCTGGGCGAATGAATCACTTACCTTTGAGAAAACACAACATGTACACTTTTGCAATCTCTTGGCCAGCGAAGCTTGTGTCCAGAAAGAGGGTAAGAGTTTGCCTGGGTGGAGAAGGAACTTTTCTGCAGCCTGTGCTACCTTTTGAGAAGCATGGGAAATGTCCCAGAGGGCAAAAGACAATTGAAAAACCTGCCTTGTCACTCTTGGAATGTGGTTTTTCCCTGTGAGGTCATGTTTTGCATACGTAGCTGGTAAAAGTGTTTCACATAATTAACTCTTTGTCTTGATAATTAAAGAGCAATTTATATAGTCCTTTCAAAGTGCTAGAGCACCCATATTATCACTGGAGAATACTGCTTTGCTTTCCATGTAGATTTCAAGCATTGGGACAGTTGGGCTGTTGTTAATTTGATAGGTTTAGAAACATTTCAAAATTGACGTGTTCCAAGGCTCTCCAACCGAGCAAGTTATGGATCACATAACTTGCTAGTTTCTTACATAAGCCCCAAACTGAAATCCTGTGTGTGAGAAAACCGGTTGTTTTTTTTTTTTTTTTTAATGTCTGTTTCCTTCCCACATATAATTTCAAGAACGGTAATGAAGAGGTGGTTCTTATTTTGTAATCCATGTCCATTCAAACAAGCTGCCCTCATCGTGGGTGAGGTGAGGTGAGGAGAACTCTGACATAAAACATCTACCTGTCTAGTCAGCTGAGGCTTACGGGGAAGCAAAGGGATAGGGATAATGTTTTAAGATTCGTACTCAATACCAGGAATTGTTTCCGCTACTGAAATTCACTCTTGAAATTGTATACTAACCTTTACCTGTACCTTTTCCTTCTAAACGGGAGTTACAAAAAATTATCCAGGGGAAAGGGGAAGGTGAATATGAGATAATGGGGGATTTGCTGATAATCAAAGGAGTGATTTTCTCCACAGCTGACACATTCAAAAGGGAAGCTTTTGATGTGGGCTTGCTCTCTACATCTGCAGGTGAAGATGCAATGACGGGGGACACAGACAAATATCTTGGGCCACAGGACCTTAAGGAACTGGGTGATGATTCCCTGCCTGCAGAGGGTTACATGGGCTTTAGTCTCGGAGCGCGTTCTGCCAGGTACTTCATTGTTGCTGTCTTTCATAGTTAACTTAAAACAACCATGATTTGCCATAAATCAAAATCATGTTCATTTTTCACATTATCCCAAAATGTGTTCTTTGGATGAAGACGTGAATTTAGCGAAATGTTCTCGACGCAAATACACATGCTCTGCTGTTTTCTTTTGTGGTTTGTAGTTGTTAATTTCATGTGATTGACCATGTTAATTGTGTGTTCTTTTTTTCCCCACTTTGCAGTCATGCTTCCAGCACAGTAGCAAAAGAGCTCACTGACAAAACTGGGAGAACCAATCTGAGTCACATATTTCAAAATTAAGTTTTGTTCCATATTGAAAGAAAATATTATTTGCTAATAAGTAAGAAATACATGTGTAGATTGTTCACTATTCTCTCTTTGTTATTGAAATAATAATTCAAGATTAAAAGAGAGCATTTTTGAAAAAAAATTATATTGTTTATTAAAGTTGTCCACCAAGTGTTTGAGTATCTCTTCTAAAACTGTTCCATTATTTTGTTTATAAGGGACACGTTGGAAGTATAACAGTGGTTTACCAAAAGTCACAGACGGGAATGGTGACAAATTCAGTTCTTACAACTGAAGTGGAAAACTTCTGTATGGGAAAACCTTGACTCAAACTTTTCTTATACTGTTGAAAGAAACAGAACCTTGTGCAGAATTTGGAGACTTCTTTGCCCTAGTGTGGATTAACAGAGTGTTTGCTGACAGTGAAGTTATTTTAAAGCTAATAATTAAACCTTCTAAGCCAGAGCCCTGAGGACATTTTCCTATAGTTTAAGGATCTGTTGTAAAAAGTTTCATTATCTAATAGTAAATGGTACTTCCCACAAAGTAAACCCTGGAGTTTATTCTCATTGTAGTTGGTGTGGCCAGTATGGATATTGAATTGATTTTTCTTCTAGTCTTTTTTTAGTAGGAATTTGAAACTCACATAGCTTAGTAGAACTTTTGCCTTATAAATACATTTATAAAAGGCCTTAAAGTCTTATTGTAGCAGGTGTCATTAACAGGAAGAGGAAAAATAACTTTAAAAAAATATGCAATATTTTAGGCGATCAAAGATAGCAACAAGTTAAAATGGAAAATATGTAGAACGTTTAAGGTTCTTGAGATCCTTTAGATCTTGTTTAAATCTTAGAGATTTATAACTTTTGAAATCCAACAACTAGCTTGCCTTCTCTTCTGATAATATATGACACATTTTGTGATCAATCATTTTTATGTAGAAAACTGAGGTAGCTGACCTCCAGTGACATAGGAAACCAGAATATCACACTGTAATTTTTTTCTTAATATAATTCCAAGGCTTTCATACTTCTAATTTTGATTGCACTATTATTTGTTGCTATTATATGTAACTCATTTTTTTTTACTTTGATGACTCATGTTATGCTCAGAGGCAAACATTTTTAAAAACTCTATAAAGCCAATATTTTTAAGCACAATGTTAGAGTATTATCAAGTAAAATATATTCTGAGTGTAACATTTTAAAAGGAATACATTAAATGTGTAACTCATTCAACCATAACATTTTTTTTCTTTTTTCTCTGTCTGATTTTTTGCTTTCTATTCTGTTTTATTTTTTTTTCTAAAATTACTTTAAAATAGTCCCAAGATAAGGTAAGAAGACATGGCACTTTTATAGTGTTTCTCTTCCCTTTCCTGGCTCATGCTCTCATTTTTATTTTCTTTAGCATTGTAATGTGATGTGCTGTGATGTGCTGCGATGTGCTTTCTTTTTTTCTGCTCAGCTTTAGAAAAATCAGTAAAAATTTTGTGATTTTAAGAAAACTAGAAAGTGCATAATAAATATTACTTACACAAAATTGATCAAATACTTAAGGAATTTCTTTCCCTTAACAAGTTTTGTATAGTGCATGAAGTAATTAAAGAAATTTCACTGGGTTTGAAAAGTCCTGATGTGAAGGGCTGTTTGTTTGCTGGTTGCTGTTTTATTTGAGTTGTGCTAGGTAAATTAGTATAAATTTAGAATTCTGGGGCATGTTTTTCTAACACTTCCTATATTTAACACTCAGGGTGTACTGATGGCTACAAATAAAATAGTTGGCCTTAGTTAAAAACAATTTAATGCTTTCTAGATCCCCATACAAATAATCTTTAATTTTAGGCTAAAAGTACTTGGAAGTATTCAGGATTCAGAGTGAAGCTTGATGGATTTAATTGACTCCATATGTCTAACTTAAATTGGTCTGGAATGATCAGAAGTAGGAACTTCAGACACTATGTAAAATGAAGACATCTTTAGGCCTTTCTGTTGATAGCTCCCAATTCTGGGCTCTGTTCTGCAGTTGGCACTCACAGAGAAATTCAAAGAAGGAGGAGATGTTTTAAAAGTATCAACAAATTTTAGATAAATTTAAAAATAGAAATTAAAATGAATGGATACTTATTTTTTAAAACTTTTAAGTGTTTGTCCACATAGAAAACTGTTTCATACACCACCAATGTTAACATATCATGCCATGGGGACCGTAATTTGAAGAAATGAATGTCTAATGCAGACAGTGGCCAGCGACTCTCAAATCACACCACTGGAGCAAAATTTAACATTGTTATGAGTACTTAGAAGCTGCACTAATAGTGTAGCCACTAGCCACCTATAGTTACTTAAATTAAAATTAGTTAAATTCAGTTGTTCATTCACACCAGCCACATTTCAAGTGCTCAGTAGCCAGTGTTGTTGGACAGCTCAGATTTAGCACATCCCCTTCATAGGAGAAAGTTCTGTCGGACAGCCTTGAGTTAGAGAATTCCTGCTCTTAGGAAGCTTCTACTGTATTTGAGGGAAGAAACTAGAAACTAGACTAAGAGACTAGAAACAGGAATGGCAGAAAGAAGGGCTTGCAATTGAAACTGGGGAAAAAACAGAGTAATGGGTTCCATGACTGGGCATGGAGGGCCTGACTGTGCAAGTGGCCAGAGTCATGTGGCTTACTAGATAAGTTCCTGTGTGCAGGAATTATGCTTATAATGGTCTTTTAGTAAGTTTTGCTGAATACACTAAATAATGACTCTGTAGAATGATGGTTGTTTGGGGACAAGAGAGGTCCATCTGAGATTCTCATAAAAGTGAAGGCTCCCAATCCTAGAAGAATGTACGTACCTATCTGTGTAGACACTTAGAATGAGGCCTTTAATATCAGGAGGCACTGTACCTTGATAAAAGGATACCCACTTTCTGGTTTTCTTTAGTATAGCAGGCAGTGGGAAAAAGAAACTGTTTTTTACAAAGAATCATTTATTTACTTCTTATGTATATCATCTTTGTTCATTTCCCCATCAAGCACACAAAAGGCAAGGCCAAAGCCAAAGTCTGACTAGTTCCACTGGTAAAGATACAAGAAGTCACTTTTAGATCCAGATGGTTTTTTAATTGTACAGGCAGTGAAAGGAAGAAGTGAAAGGTGCTGGCTTCTCATGATCCTTGTCCCCTACACCTAAAAGGACACCAAAGCAAAAGGGGCTGGATGTCTACAATGCTAGTTGTGGGATACCCCATTGCTGAGGAGCCAATACTAGACTTCAGCTAAATGGTTTTATATTCTGCACCTCTGTTCCAAGGAGAGCAGAATAGGAATCCTCATACATCATTAGAAAGAGGAAGTGATGAAAGCTATCTCATGGCAGCCTCCCAGGTGAGACGGGGAGCTGAGTAGCAGATGGTCTCGTGGAAGCTCCTCACCAACCTCCATCCTCTGAGTTCCTGGAAGATCACAGGGTGTTCTGTGAAGGCTCAGATTAGCTTCAATTCTGGTCTTTGCCTGTATGACTTATGTGAATACATGCAAGGTCATGAGAGTGACATGGCAGAACTGTTCTCCCAAGGGCCCTGACTCTATTGGGTTTTAGTTTAGAGGTCACTGTGATGATGGCATATCAGGGCATCAGGGTACCTGCATCTGAGAAGTTCAAGGGCCATATGGAGGATTTACAGACTGGAAAGAACAGTCGAAGGAGCAAGAAAGACAACAGTAGAGCAAAGAAAGAATATTTGCAGTGAAGAACAAATAACCATGCAGGGAATATGAATGTTTCCTGAAAGCCAGGAAGATGGCAAAGAGGATCATGCAAAGTGTATTCATAACACTACTTCCTTCTTGATGTTTTCTATGAGTAGCAACAACAAACCAGAGTTCTCAGTAAGTCCTGAAGACTTACAAACAGACCCATTTAAAGTAGACATAATTCCAATCAGTAGCACATGTCAAGTAGACATAGACCAGAAAGAGGAGACATTCTAACATAAGATCTTGTCCTAGAAAAATCTACCAACTGTCTAGAATCATCTGGTTCTTCTCAATTGTCATGTCGGTTCAACTTCATAGTGAAACATCCAAAGTTTTCATGCATTTCATATTCTCAAAATTGGCCTAATTTTAAACAAAATCTAATCATAACATTGTCTACACTGAAGACATTTTCTCAAATATAAGGGATTTTACTTTTCACTATGTCCTTTCAAGAACAACTTTTGTTGATATTTTTAGCCATCTTGCCTGTTCTTAAAGTTGCATGCATTAATTTTTTTTTATTCATCTCATCATCATCTACCACTGTTGAATGGTTAACTGTAAATACAACAGCCTCCGCTCCTTCAGTTCGGATAGGTCTTACACCTTGAACAGAAGCTCCTATGCACGGGACAGCATGATGATTGAAGAACTCCTTGTGCCATCCAAAGAGCAGGTATGCATTCTTTTCAAAATAGCCTTTGACTATTAAACTTACATTTGTATGATTTAAACAAGCTCTTTGTCTTGTGACAAAAAATATATTTCTGTATGTTTGATTTTGCATTTGTAAATCTTCCGGTACTAGCCAGTTTAAAAAAAAAAATAAGTTGTACTATAAGCAGAAATATTCCTGTCTTCTGCAGGTGAGGAAGATAGGAATATCAGAGAGGAACTCAGAAAGTCCTAGGAAATGTGTAGTTACCTTTCTCTTCTCTAGGTCAAATCTATTTCAGTTTTTTAAAAGGAGAGTTAATAATCATTAGTAGCTGAAGCTGCTGGTATTAACCTCATAAATGTTTTGTTTTTTGGAGACAGAGTCTCTGTCACCCAGGCTGGAGTGCAGTGCCGTGATCTCAGCTCACTGCAGTCTCTGCCTCCTGGGTTCAAGTGATTCTCATGCCTCAGCCTCCTAAGTAGCTGGGACTACAGGCCCACCACCACACCCAGCTAAGTTTTGTATTTTTAGTAGAGACGGGATTTCACCATGTTGGCCAGGCTGGTCTAGAACTCCTGACTTTAAGTGATACACCTGCCTTGGCCTCCAAAATTGCTGGGATTACAGGTGTGAACCACTACACCCAGCCTGAATTTTGCTAAACAACCTGTGTATCTATGTTGGAATTTGTTAGAATTGTTTTTAATAAGTAAAGATGAGACCGGTCATTTTTTGTTCCCTTAGCTTCAAAGTTGCCTTTGATGGGTGTCTAAAGATGTGATAGTATTTTGCTTTCTACCAGAATCTCTGCTATATGCATTTGGTGTTTGTGTAATTTTTTTCTTCCAATAATTGTGGTTGAATTGATAGTGGGTTACTCTAAGAAGTTCCAGTAACACAGCTTTCCTGCATGTGGGCTCAGGATGGTCCTGGAATACTTAATACACAGATAATACCTGGCTTTAAGTATGCACAGTAGTGATTTAATGATAGATGAAACTGTCTGGACAATAAAACATTTAAAGGTGACGTATAATATTTAAACAATGTAAATGGTGAAATCATGCTGGGCTTTTTGACTCACTGCACAATAAAGGTGAATTGGATCAGATGAATAAGTGATAGTCACTTATCATAGCCAAGGTAGAGGTTAAGCAGTAGGTAGACTTTTGGGACTCCCACATGTCTGCAGATGCTGATGTCTAGACATACACATGTGTGTTGTACTTCATAGGGACCTACAATAAATATTTTATTACTTTTTACTCTCTAGAACATTCTTAACAAGCAGGCCTTACAGAGGTGAATACAGTGGTTATTCAGTATTTGGTCAGACAAAAAAAAACTCTTTTAAAAATGATTATAGGCTGGGCATGGTGAGTCACGCCTGTAATCCCTGCACTTTGGAAGGCCGAGGTGGGCAGATCACTTAAGGTCAGGAGTTCATAACCAGCCTGGCCAATGTGGTGAAACCCCGTCTCTACTAAAAATACAAAAATTAGCCAGGTGTGGTGGCGGGCACCTGTAATCTCAGCTACTCGGGAGGCTGAGGCAGGAGAATTGCTTGAACCTGGGAGGCAGAGGTTGCAGTGAGCCAAGATCACACCACTGCACTCCAACCTGGGCAACAGAGCGAGACTCTGTCTCAAAAAAAAAAAAAAAAAAAATTACAGGTGCATGTGTTAGTCTGTTCTCACACTGCTAATAAAGACATACCAGAGACCAGGTAATTTATAAAAGAAAGAGGTTTCACTGACTCACAGTTTCACCTGGCTGGGGAGGCCTCACAATCATAGTGGAAGAGCAAGGGACATCTTACATGGTGGCAGACAAGAAGATAACTTGTGCAGGATAACTCCCCCTTATAAAACCATCAGATCTTGTGAGACTTATTCAGTATCACGAGAACAGCACGGGAAAGACCTGCCCCTGTGATTCAGTTACCTCCCACCAGCTCCCTCCCACAACAGGTGAGAATTGTGGGAGCTACAATTCAAGATGAGATTTGGGTGGGGACACAGACAAACCATTTCAGTGCAATAGCATGTCATGGGTTTTAAGTGGGTATTAGTACCAGAGAAAGCACTTGTCTCAAATAATGAAACTAAGCTCTTGGGTGTTGCCAGGAATTGGTTGACATTTTCTGCTTGGTTGGCCGTGGTCATTATCTTAGTCTGTAATCCTGCTCTTTTCATATTCCCAACTGAAATGAGATGGCAGTGGAGATATTGATAACACTTATAAGTATAAAAATGCCTGTTACTCTCTACACTCTAAGGAAACCCCACAAAACTTACAAAATCACAGGTGAAAGGAGACTCCCCAGGTATCAATGACACTTTGCCCATGTAGAAAGCGTGTGCCAGGGAATGTCTGATCAAACCTAATTGTGGCTTATATTTCTGCATATTAACTTGCCATGGGTCAAGGGTATGAAATTGGAACCACCACCACCATCACCATGACCTTACCGTCATCACTGTCACTTCCACCACCGCTACCACCACCACTATTACCACCATAGTTATAGTTACTCTACCACCCAACTTCTGCACATCAATGTTGAAGTAAAATGCAAGTGTTTGTGGTGCTACAAAATGGCTTCTGAGGGTTCTCACTCAGAAGTGCCTATTAACTATTACCAAGACTTACTTACTGAGGTAGACTGGAGGGGCAGCATTTACTCAGAACTAAGGATTTGTGAACAGAAGTAGAAAACAAAGAGAAATTCTGAGATGAAACTGATGCTCTTGTAGTCAGTTGTTGCTTCCAACTCAAAAATACTTCTGTGGACATCGTGAACACGTCTATAGACCTATCAGAGGAAAGGAGAGCATAAGACATCTGAAAATCTTTCAAAATAAACTTCAAGTTGATAATGTAGAAAGAGGAAGTTGCTCTCTTTAATGAGCACAGAATACCCGCATAGGCATTCCCTGTGGAACCAGCATGTTTAATGAGCATATAACACTACTCAGAGCCATGCAAATCCAGGATAAATTGGCAGATTTTGGAGGGGGAAATGAAAGTCATAAAGACAGTTTAGGGACTCTTAGGAGCATTTGAAAATGTCTTGGAGATACCTGTGTATGTAGGAAATCATTGATAATTTTCTTAGCAGTGATAATTTTAGCATTGGTAATTTCTTAGCTCATCACTGCTACTTACTGAACCTACTCAGAATATTGGGGTATGCATGCTGAAGTTTTCCAGAATTAAGCAATCATTAATTCAACTATTTATTTCCAAATAGTTCAGCCAAAAAAAGCACATGTGGATATAGCAATGTTAATTATTGAATCTAGGTGGAAGGTACATGGGTATTTTTTATACAGTTTTTCAACTTTTTTATTTGTGTGAACAATTTCCAAATAGTAACTTGGAGGAAGGAGGAAATATCCTGAAAGAGGTGCATTAACTTTTGAAGTCTCTAGTTTCGAGACTAAAAAAGTTAATGAACCTCTATTATTATAGATAAATAAAATTATAGCTGTAGAGGAGGAGGAAACGGCTAATTCCTCAAAGAAGAAGCTGGCAGACAGAAGTGCCTAGATACACTATGCAAGACTAATGGGAAACATTTACTTCAGAAGTGCATTTAAACTGAGGATTAAATGACAAAAAATTATTAGTTTCTGTTTTTCATTTCTCTAATTTTGTAATTATAATATTCAAAATATAGCTCTTCCACAGTAATAATTTTGTTGGAAAGCATGAAACAAGTTTTCAGTATTTAGAATTCCCAAATCAATGACATATAACTTGTTGTCAGATTTAAAACTACACTGTCATTGCCCAGTTAAAGTTGCCTTGACAAGTAAAGGTGAAAAATGAGTAAAAATGAACTCTCCTACACTTGTCTTTTTCAATGAGTAGATCTCACTCTTACAAAGTACAATTGCCTCTTTATTAGCCTGCTGATTAATCAGTTTGCATATTAACCACAGTTAAAGTGCAGTTGAGACCCAGGGTGATTAGTGTAGGCCTGCCACCTCTCCTTCTGGGGACCTGTGCTGGCTGAAGGCACCTGTGGAGGCCAGAGCTGGGGGAGGGGAGTGGGAGAGGTGGAGCCATCCCCACCCCCTGTTGAGCCTGAGTATTGATTAGTCCATAACCCGCTTAATTCCCTCCTGGATAGTCAAGAGTAGACTCTTTTGTTACAGGTTATCGTGAACTTCCTATTCTTTTACCTTCCCTTTACTTCAGAAGTGCATTTAAACATTTTCTATTAGAATTAAGTGACAAAAAATCATTAGTTTATGTCTTTCATTCCTCTAACTCTGTATTTATAAATTTCAAAATGTAGCCTTTCCACAGCAATAATTTCAGAAAACATGAAAGAAGTCTGTTAGCCAAAAATCACCTGAAGATATGTTATGGAAAATGTATATGTAAATGAAATCATGTCTTGGATTTGTCAAAAGATCTATTGAAAGCAATGACTCAATCTGGACCACTTATGAGCATCTCTTGGAGAACTTTGGTGTGTGGGGATATGTGTGTGGGGAGGGGAGGTGTGTGTGACAGAGTCTCGTTCTATCACTCAGGTTGGAGTGCAGTGGCGTGATCTCAGCTCACTGCAACCTCCGCCTCCTGGGTTCAAGTGATTCTTGTGCCTCAGCCTCCCTATTTGCTGGAATTACATGCCTGTGCCACCACGCCCGGCTAATTTTTGTATTTTTTAGTAGAGACGGAATTTTGCCATGTTGCCCAGGCTCGTCTCCAACTCTTGACCTCAAGTGATCCGCCCACCTTGTCCTTCCAAAGTGCTGGGATTACAGGTGTGAGCCACCATGCCCTGCCACCTGGAGAACTTTTAAAAAGACGGTTGCTTAGTTCCTGATTTCCTTGGCCTGTGTAGAGCCTAGGCACGCAATTCTAAATGCACCCAAGATTGAAAGCCACTGATTCATAGTCAGTGTTCTTAAGTGGGGGTGCACACTGGAATTACCTGTGGCTCTTTTAAAAGCAAGCTGCCTGCAGAATCAGAATTTCCATGTCTGGGTTGTACCGTTAGTTAGTAACTACCGATTTAAGGCAACTCTCACTGGAAGCTTGGTGTGTATTGGTCAGTCAACATCTAATGTATTTGTTTTATAAGCTCAGATTTGTGTATATCAGACTGAGAGCAACACCTGTGCTTGGAAACATTCCTCTCCAAACAAGAGTTAATAAATAAAGAAAAGGGATGAGTCTAAACTGAAGCCTGATTGTCTGGGGTGATTGTAATAGCATGGTGCTTTCATTTCTTCTGATATAATTATTGAAAGCAACTGTCTGGTACAGCTTAATGTACTTAAGACACATTACTGTGTGTGATCCACATCAGACAGTGTTCATTACATAAATGGAACGCTATTCACTAGATGCCTTCAGTGTCAGGAGATATAATGGTGGTAACACTTATGGTGGTGGTGAAAACAGCTAATTTTGAGCTCCTATTATGTGCCTGGAAATATTCTAAGTGATTTAGCAGTATTAAGTTGTTTACAGTTCACAATATCCCTATGAAATAATTTGTTAACACCATTAAAATGATGAAGAGGCCGGGCACGATGGCTCACACCTGTAATCCCAGCACTTTGGGAGGCCAAGGTGGGTGGATCATTTGAGGTCAGGAGTTTGAGACCAGCCTGGCCAACATGGTGAAACCCTGTCTCTACTAAAAATACAAAATTTAGCTGAATGGTAGTGGTGCATGCCTGTAATCCCAGCTACTCGGGAGGCTGAGGTAGGAGAACCTCTTGAGCCTGGGAGGCAGAGGTTGCAGTGAGTCAAGATTGCGCCGCTGCACTCCAGTCTGGGCAAGATAGTGAGACCCTATCTCAAAAAAAGAAAAGAAAATGAGGAAACTGAGGCACAGACAGCTTGAGTAACTCACTTCCGGGGACACAACTTGTAAGTGGCAGAGTCACTGGCCATCTGGCTCCAGATAGCCTCATTTTATCTTGAACACTCTGCATCTGCATTGCTCAGTGCAAGAAAAAGGCCTGTAAGGAGTCCAGGTATTTTATAGTCTGTCCTCCGGGATCTTGTACTTGCTAGTATTCTTTTTTTTTTTTTTTTTT
>NW_012103443.1:2223320-2224430 GCF_000951045.1 Mandrillus leucophaeus
TACAAAAAACTAGCCGGGCGAGGTGGCGGGCGCCTGTAGTCCCAGCTACTCGGGAGGCTGAGGCAGGAGAATGGTGTGAACTCGGGAGGCGGAGCTTGCAGTGAGCTAAGATCCAGCCACTGCACTGCAGCCTGGGCGGCAGAGCGAGACTCTGTCTCAAAAACAAACAAACAAACAAACAAAAAACAAATAGCAGGCTAACCAATTAATTTATCTTCCTTTAAATGACCCTAGAATTAGTTCTGAGACCGAAAGGTATGTGTATACTGTAGGCAGAAGCATTTAGTTCAGTATGACTTTTTATAGAGTCGTTCAAAGACGGGAGAAAAGCAGAAGTCACTTACCAATGTCGGTTGGTTTTCCCTGAGTACACCCATTTGGCTTTCCGCATGTACCCATTTCCATGGCAGTGCCTGGATCTGGTGGCCAAATCCCTAACCCCTACCCATTTCTCAGCTAATGTTGTTTAGACGGGGCATAAGTCCCTCCTGTTCTGCAACACCGATACCCAAATCAGGCCGTTCAGAGCGTTCGTATCTCCTGGATTACAGCAGTTACTTTAGGATGAAAAGTGAAATCTGAGCCCGTCTAGTGAGACTCAAATTTGAGACTTTGTCTAACCTTTTGGGAAAGAAAAACTCCACTGAGGTTCCTAAGCTATAAAGATGACATAAGCCCAAAGCTGCTGGGAGTAGAATGTGAAGGCAAATGATTCCTACCATCATTTGAGCTGGATTCAACCAACCTTGAAGTTAGCACCATTCAGATTTTCTTGCCATATAAACCAGCAATTTAATTTCAATCTCCCCCATCCCTGAAAAGGGAGTATCTTAAACCAGTTCAATTTGGCTTTCTGTCATTACTAATGTGCTTGCTGTTGGTGGTAATGAAACCTAGTAGGAGCAACCACATATCAATGGAAACATAAAAAGTCTAGCATCTTAAAGTGGCGTTCAACCTTGAGATTCTATTATTTTATGCTTTCTCTCTAAAATTAAATAAATCCAGTGTTAACAAAAGAAAAAGAAAATGAACTATGATTTAAGAGAATGCTATAAACGGGAATTTCTTTTTACTTTTCTTTTCTTTCTTTTTTTTTTTTTTTTTTTT
>NW_012103443.1:2229565-2230366 GCF_000951045.1 Mandrillus leucophaeus
GGTTGATTCCAAGTCTTTGCTATTGTGAATAGTGCTGCAATAAATATACGTGTGCATGTGTCTTTATAGCAGCATAATTTATAATCCTTTGGGTACATACCCAGTAATGGGATGGCTGGGTCCTTGCTAGTATTCTTGATCGGGCCACAGAACCCCATCGTGATCTATTTTTTAGCATGAAAGATTATATTTAGACAGTGTTCTTCATTACGTTTATTTCTAATCCTAATAAAGTCTTTTATTTATTCAATGTGCTTTAAAAAGAACTGACATAACGTATTCAGTAACAATTATAAAAAGTATGAAGAACTGGCCGGGCGTGGTGGCTCATGGCTGTAATTCAAGCACTTTGGGAGGCCAAGGTGGGCAGATCACACGGTCAGGAGATCGAGACCATCCTGGCTAACACGGTGAAACCCTGTCTCTACTAAAACTACAAAAAATTAGCTGGGCGTCGTGGCACGCGCCTGTAATCCCAGCTACTTGGGAAGCCAAGGCAGCAGAACCGCTTGAACCCAGTAGGTGGAGGTTGCAGTGAGACGAGATCGCACCACTGCACTCCAGCCTGGGAGACCAAACGAGACTCTGTCTCAAAAAAAAAAGAACTAAAAATTATAGCATGGAAGGCATCATTACAGGAATGGAAATATATGACCTTCAGACACATAAAAGGTAGAAGGCATGACATCAGTTTACAAATAGTTAGCAGGCTGGCCGGGCGCGGTGGCTCAAGCCTGTAATCCCAGCACTTTGGGAGGCCGAGACGGGCGGATCACGAGGTCAGGAGATCGAGACCATCCT
>NW_012103443.1:2231741-2263485 GCF_000951045.1 Mandrillus leucophaeus
CCAGGCTGGTCTCAAACTTCTGGCCTCATGTGATCCGCCCACCTCTGCCTCCCAAAGTGCTGAGATTACAGACATGAGCCACCACTCCTGGATAAACTTGGGTATTTCTAAACAAAAATTTTAGAAAGGAGCCCCTTGCCAATTGATCACTCTAAATTGAACACCTTCCATTTCCTTATAGTTCTGTTGACTTCAGGACAGTATATCTATGAGAAGAGAGGAATAGGACAGCTGTTTGGCCCTGCTCTCTCTCTGAGTAGATTTCTTTCTTTTGAAGACTTCCTTTTCGACCAGATTTGCCTACATGGTTTGCTCCTGAGGGGACTAGTGGCAGGCCTTCAATAGTGACCGGTGTAGAAGGCTTAACTAGACTATGATGTCAACAGTTGCACTGGCTGTTTGAATGCTGACTGTGGAGAACATTCTGTAAGTGATATTGGAGGCCTCATTATAGCCATCGTGTACAGGAAGGCTGCTGTCACATCTTCTACCCCATAACTCTTTGCATTTATCTCACAGCCAAGGATCCTGATTCCTTTGGATTGGACTTGGTCTTTTTTGAGGCTAAGGATGATTTCATATACATTTAGTCATATAATGTGTAATGTACAATTTGATATGTTAGCAAGTAGTGTGAAAATTGGAGAGTTCTTCAGAAGAAACTACCTGCTTGTATTTTCAAGATCTAGGCATTTTCAATTATCTCAGTAATACGAAGGGAGAAGAATACCTAACCCAAAAGGCTGCCTATGCTAACAGGCAGATTTTCCTCCTCTACCTCTCAACCCTATTCCACCCACACTCCCACCCCCATCTCCCACACCCATTGGCACATAAACCTTGCTATTTCTTTCATGTAAGCTAATTTCTAAGGGGGGGTGCTCAGAAATGTGCATGGTGGCAGAAGGTAGCCATCCTCAGATTAAAGATTTGCTAGAGATAGTCCCCCTAGAAGATAAGCACATTTGACTGGTGACATTTAATATGCTGCTTTCTCTCTTCAAAGTGCTTTGCCAGCATTACTCAGGTGATCCATTCAACGCCTCTCAAAGATTGGTCAGCAAGATTACAGATTTTTTTTTTTTAAGGCAGAGAGGTTGGTATTGTGACTTCCTTAAGGTAGTGCAGTTAGTTTTGATGTCTCAAACTGGGTGTTGACACACTTAGCTTCCACCCTGACCTTGATTCACTTTCTCTGTTCAAGTTCATAACCAGATTGCCTTGAAATCAATCCACTTTGGAAATTTAACGTAGTTTCTTTATGTGCTATTCTCAAATAAAATAAGTCTTAAGAGCAATAAGAGTTGACTTCAAGAAAATAAATACTGTAAGGGAAAAAAGACCTGCTTTTTCTATTATGGTAAGCCTTTAATTTTTATTTTATTTTACTACTTGTGTCAGGTTTCCTTTTATGGAATCCATTTCGTAAAAGTGTTTCCATGTAGTTGTGCTGGATGTTTAAGCCTGCTACTATCGATTTGGGTAGGAGTTTGCCATTTCACTCAATATCCACTGCACATCACAATAATTATACTTAATACGGTACCTGCCACAATATTTTATTAAATGCATCATCTCATTTCATGCTTTTGGCTACCTAATGGAATGGGTACAGACAAGGAGGCCAGGGCTGTGAGGAGTGTTTAGCTTGTCCAGTTAAATAGCTTGTCCACAGCTATTAGGCAGTAGAGCTGAGAATGGACTGTAAATCTGATGGGTGCTTAAACCCATTCTCTTCCTGGCCACTAGGCAATAGTGCCACTCTAATAAGCGAAGCATAGCAGATCTGAGTAAAGCAGATTAGCCATGGGAAGAATTGATGCATAGACAAGTATTTTGCAAAGCAAAAACACCACTATTATTTTTGCTAATCCAGCAGGCAGCTCTGACTTCTCCCTGTGGTGTGAAAAGGATATGCTATCCTAAATATCTACATAGAGGGATGCAACATTATAGAAATATAAGAAATAAATGATCTTCAATTATTAAAAATCTAGAGGTAGGCTGGGCACAGTGGCTTATGCCTGTAATCCCAGCACTTTGGGCGGCCGAGGCAGGTAGATCACTTAAGCCATGAGTTCGAGACCTGCCTGGCCAACATGGAGAAACCCCGTCTCTACTAAAAATACAAAAAATAAAATAAAATCAGCTGGGCATGGTGGCACATGCCTATAATCCCAGCTACTGGGGAGGCTGAGGCAGGAGAATCGCTTGAACCCAGGAGGCAGAGGTTGCAGTGAGCCAAGATAGATCGCACCACTGCACTTGAGCCTAGGCGACAGAGTGCGACTCTGCCTCAAAAAATAAAATAAATAAGTAAATATCTAGGGTATGAGATTAACATCATCTATGTTTTTGTTTGCATGGTAATTTAGAATTTTCAAGTCATTTTCACATTACTTGGGCCATTCCCTTCTCACAGTGAATCAGGGCAATTAATATTTTCTACCTGTCACCCTAATGCAGAAATGGAGGTTTAGTGAGTTTTCTGACTTGCCATTCACTGGGCTATGGAGTGACAGAGCCTGATTCAAACCCAAGTCATCTTATTGTTTGTGTGGGGAACTGACACTCTCATGGGTTCCCCTGCCTTGGCCCTGTCCAAGTTGTGGCCGAGAGTGAAGTTATCCCTGATAGCCCTTTACTTTCTGTGGCTCCCAGTCTGATTGTATCATCCAACTGTTGCTAAACTAAATTGTATTTACAGTCTTCCAGAATTGTTGCACTGAGTATTGCATGTGACCTGTTACTGGGAGATTTGCTGGTTGCTGTTAACATTAGCCTGTCAAGGCCACCAGTTAATATGCAAGACCACTTTCCCCCATAGGTGGTAGAGCTGTTAAGATAAGGAAACTTGCAGAGTTAGTTCTGGTCCTTAACTCATGTCATCTAACACTGGAGGTTGACAGTCAGCAACCTAAAGAATTACTAATATTGGAGTTAATTGGATTTCCTTTTTTGTCTCTCTCTTGCAAACACTTTCTTGACCCTGCCTCTTTTCTTCCTTGCCTAGACAATTATTTCCAGACCTGGGCATTTGGGTGTGTCCTTGTTTGTAAGGCCAGTATGTACTTGTTCTCCTCTTTCCTCTGATGAATAGGACTAGTGAGAAACTATTTTTGGAAAGTATTAAGCTCTTGGAGACAGTGATATCATCATTAGTCAGGCTTTGGACTCTATTAAATAATGTGCATTTTCACTTTAATAATCCTTGACATCACTTCCAAAATGAAAAGTGATATGCTTATTCATATTATCTTTGGCATGGGAATAAAAATTATTAAAAATTCAATGTGAATTTTTCTTTAACATAGTGTTCTTCTAAAGCCACCCCGTGCTAGGTGTTAACTTTGTATGGCCTCGTTTTTGAAGTCTCTCTAAACCTCAGTTTCCTCATCTGTCAAATGGCTCCATTACTCCCAGGGCTAATAGGTTCTGACAACTCAAACAAAAAAATGAATGTATAGGGCTAGGTCAGTCCTTGGCCATTGAACTAATGCACAGTAAGTTGTGGTATTGCTGTTAACAAAGGAATGTAAATATTTTGAGTCAATAAATAAGACCTAGGCATTGATAAGATGCATTCTTGAATGGCTTCCATTGGTGTGATAAAAGCATCCTGTGTATATTACTACAATGCCCCAGTGCTGGGACTGGAATATTTTTATTTTTGCTGTTTTCCCCCATAAATGATCAGATTGTAACAAATGAGCTAATTAATATAAGTGAAAGTCCTTTGAAAAGTATGGAAGGCTTTACACACATAAGGAGACGTTATTATAATTCCATGCCAACACCAGCACTGCATTAGTGCCAGACTTTGACGTATGTTTTCTTTTATCTCCATATCAACCATCCCCAATTTGAAAATGCAGAAACGAAGACTGAGAAAAGTTGAGTAATCTGCTAATGATCACAAAACCAGCAGGTGATGCTGGGGCATCTCTGAAGGAGCTTTCAATAAGTAAAGATAAAGAAAGGTCAATGGCAAAATATCTCCTTTATTCCTGATGGAGGCCAGGCGAGGACTAGCTTAGTGTCTAAGCCATGTCGGCCTGCTAACTGAACCCCTGAGATAGGCACACTCCCCTACCTGTTGACTGTGGTGCTGGCCCAGGCCAGGCACACTCTTTGCAAAAATAGGCTTTGGAGAGAAGAGGAGGCTGCTCACTCTCTGTGCCCATAGATTGAAAACTGGATCTGAGCAGAACCTTCCCAGCTACCTTTCCCAAATCTGTCACTCAGATACATCACTTTAATTTCCAGGGCTAAAGTGAATATAAAGGGGCAGGGAGAGGCCCACAGTTACACAACTGAGTTGTCTTTTCAAACTGGAAAAATCGGGAGTGGGAAAGAAGTGTTTCCATTAACAGGAGGCAAAGGCAATTTCCAAATCTAAGTCTGTGACTCAACTTCAAAGCTAAGCTTTTCCATTAAGCCCAGGCAACACCCCTCCTTGCTGAGGAAACTTAAAAGTCGGGTCAAGTTCATCTTTAACCATCATCATATGTGGTATCCTGTTTATTATTTTTATTTTAAATTTTTGTAAATACATAGTAGGTATATATATTTATGGGTGACGTGAGATATTTTTATACAGGCATGAAATGCATAATCACATCAGAGTAAACGGGGTATCCATCACCTCAAGCATTTGTCCTTTGTGCTACAAACAATCCGATTATGTACTTTTAGTTATTTTACAGTATACAATTAAATTTCTTTTGACTATAGTCACTTTGTTGTACTACCAAATACTAGGGTCTTATACTTTTTTTTTTTTTTTTTTTTTTTTTTAAAGAAAGGGTCTGGCCCTGTCACCCAGACTGGAGTGCAGTGGCACTACCTTGGCTCACTGCAACCTCTACCTCCCAGCTCAAGCCATCCTCCCTCCTTAGCCTTCCAAGTAGCTGGGACTACAGGCACACACCACCACGCTTGGCTCTTTTTTGTAATTTTTATAGAGATGGGATTTTGCCATGTTGCCCAGGCTGGTCTTAAACTCCTGAGCTCGAGTCATCCACCCACCTTGGCCTCCCAAAGTGCTAAGATTACAGACATGAGCCATGCACCCTGCCTTTATTCATTCTTTCTGTTTTGTTTGTTTGTACATTTTAACCATTCCCACTACCCTCCACCCCCCACCCTCCCTTACTACCCTTCCTAGCCTCTGGTAACAATCTTTCTACTTTCTATCTCCATGAACTCAATTATTTTAATTTTTAGCTCTTACAAAGAAGTGAGAACATGAGAAATTTGTCTTTCTGTGCCCAGCTTATGCTAACATAATTACCTCCAGTTCCATCCATGTTGTTGCAAATGATAGCCTCTCATTCTTTTTTATGGCTGGACAGTATTCCATTGTGTATACATACCCCATTGTGTATGTATTTTCTATTTCTACTCATCTGTGGATGGACACTTAGGTTGCTTCCAAAACAGCCATTATTCTTGGCTGTTGTGAATAATGCTGCAATAAATATGGGAGTGCAGATGTCTCTTTGATATACTTCTTTTCTTTTGGGTATATACCTAGCAGTGGGCTTACTGGATAGCGTGGTAGCTCTATTTTCAGTTTTTTGAGGAACCTCCAGACTGCTCTCTGTGGTGGTTGCATTCCCACCAACAGTGTAAGAGGGTTCCCTTTTCTCCAAATCCTGGTTAGAATTTGTTATTGCCTAACTTCTGGATAAAAGCTATTTTAACTAGGGTGAGATTATATCTCATTATGGTTTTGATTTAAATTTCTCTGATGAGCAGTGATGTTGGGGACTTTTTCACATGCCTGTTTGCCATTTGTATGTCTTCTTTTGAGAAATATCTATTCAGGTCTTTTGCCCATTATTATTAGATTTTTTTTTTTTCCTAGAGAGTTGTTTGAGCTCCTTATATATTCTGGTTATTAATCCCTCATCAGATGGATAGTTTGTCAATACATTCTCCCATTCTGTGGGTTGTCTCTTCACTTTGCTGATTGTTTCTTTTGCTGTGCAGAAGCTTTTCAGCTTGATGTGATCCCATTTGTCTATTTTCGCTTTGGTTGTCTGTGCTTGTGGGGTATTACTGAAGAAATTTTTGCACAGTTCAATGTCCTGGAGAGTTTCCCTAATGTGTGTGTGTGTTTTTTTTTAATAGTTTCATAGTTTGAGGTCTTAGATTTAAGTCTTCAATTCATTTTGATTTGATTTTTGTATATGGCGAGAGATAGGGGCCTAGTTTCATTCTGTTACATATGGCTCTCTAATTTTCCCAGCATCATTTATTGAAGAGACTATTATTCCTCCAATGTACATTCTTAGCACCTTTGTCAAAAATCAGTTCACTGTAGATGTGTGGATTTATATCTGGGTTCTATATTCTGTTCCACTGATCTATGTGTCTGATTTTTTCCTAGCACCATGCTGTTTTGGTAACTATATCTCTGTAGTATAATTTAAAGTCAGATAATGTGATTCTTCCAGTTTCGTTCTTTTCACTTAGGATAGCTTTGGCTGTTCTGAGTCTTTTGTAGTTCCACATATATTTTAGGATTTTTTTTTAAATTTCTGTGAAGAATATCATTATTTTGATAGAGATTGCATTGAATCCATAGATTGCTTTGGGCAGTGTGAACATACTGTTAAGTATTTAACAGTATTCATTCTCCCAATCTATGAACATGGAATATCTGTTAATCACTTTATTTCTTTTTATTTATTTATTTATTTATTTGTAATTTTTTTGAGATGAAGTCTCGTTCTGTTGCCCAGGCTAGAGTGCAATAGCACGATCTCGGCTCACTGCAACTTCTGCACCCTGAGTTCGAGTGATTCTCCTGTCTCAGTCTCCCGAGTAGCTGGGATTACAGGTGCATGCCACCATACCTGTCTGATTTTCTTTTTGAATTTTTAGTAGAGATAGGGTTTTACCATATTGGACAGGTTGATCTTGAACTCCTGACCTGAAGTGATCCACCTGCCTCAGCCTCCAAAAGTGTTGGGATTATAGGCATGAGACACCACCACGCCCAGCCCTGTTAATCATTTTAAATGTCTATTTGTTCAGTAATTAAATAGAAGCAAAGTTTTTTGCTAGTACTGTGGTGCTATGCGCAGTAACATGTCAGAACAAATGTAAGTGAATAGTTGAAATTTTATATTTCGGTTTTGAGTAGATTCTAACCTGTAGGAGTAAGTCTTTGCAGACAGGTAGCATGGAAATGAAATACTAATTCAGTATCTATGTAGAAAACCATAGGTTCCATTGAATTGCTTCATTTTATAGTTAGATGGATGCTCCGTAGGAAGAGTATTTTGTTTGCCTGTATTTAGGTTCTTAAACTTGAGTTATGTCTGTTCATAAACCTGAGCAAACCTCTCTGAAAACACAAAACTTAGAAGAGAAAGTACTAAGGTACCTAAAAACATGGTTAAGTGTTACTATCTGGGACAAATATTGGGACATATAGCTCAAAATAATATAGTCATTGTTTTGATCAGGTATGAGATTTGTTCGTGTTACAACAAAGCTTCAATGAGTGGCAGAGTTGCAAGAGTAGAGAAGTTAAGAAAGGACTCAGAGGGATGTGGAATCCATGTCCTGGCACACTCTGGCTTTGATAAATATTACATGATTGCAGTGATACCTTTTTGTGAGATATAATTCATTGTTTCAATAATTAATGGCACCAGTACATGTTTCTAAGAGTACGAAAGGTAAATAATTTACTGTAATTACCAAAGAGGAATGATATTATTTATTTATGAGAACTTTTTTTTAAAAAAATGAACCTTTGTGAAAAATAACCTTAGGCTCCCCAGTGTAGGAACTGTAGCTTGCCCTCCACTCATGCCAAAAAAATTAAAGGAACGTCACTACTTTATATTAAGTATTTTGCCCTACTCTGAAGGTTTGTTGGTTTGGTTCTCCAAAAGTCAGTATAAGTTGTTGTTAAATAAGGCCAGACTGAAGCCAACACCTCATCTTTGGTTAACCCATATAGAATTTGAGAACTTTCCTAAATGGTTTATTGCCTTTGGCAGGTTAGAATCTTGGTTTCTTGGATTCTTATTAGAAGCTTAATTGCACACCCATTCACTAGATGTGTCCTTGCTCATTAAATGCAGATAAAGCTGTTCCTCATTCATTTTTGCATTTTCCTAGGACGTGGGTGAGATAGTGACTTGCATATAATTGCTCTACAAATTTATTTTTCAGGTTCAGTTTGACTTCAGGGCTATTTTTTTTAAATCTGTGTAATTCAGAGTAAGTTTTTAAATTTAGATTTTATTATTACCAAAGTTATGCAATTAAATAAAAAGCTATATCATTCTACAAGACACACTTGTTAGGAAGAAACATAATCCCCATATACACCTTCAGTCCCCAATTTCTCCTTTCCAGAGATAAGTGCTTGGAATAATTTTTGATGACTCTTATGATGTGCTTGCATATCTCTAAATACTACATGTATATTGTTCTTGTTGATTTTTCTCCACTTCAGGAATGATTTATTGACTTCCCCAAATGAAAGCTGAAGCTTTAATTTTTTCCCACACTTTTCCTCCCCGACCATGCACACTTTGTATCCTCTCATTTCCCCAAACAGTTGTAATTTATTTTGCTTATAGCTGCATTTGATGCTTATCTTGTTATGCCTATGTAAATGTTACATATGTGGCTTATATTGTGATTGCTTTCTCTTTCTTTCTTTTTTTTTTTTTTTGAGACAGAGTCTTGCTTTGTCACCCAGGCTGGAGTGCAGTGGCGCAATCTCGGCTCACTGCAACCTCCACCTCCCAGTTTCAGGCTATTCTCCTGCCTCAGCTTCCCGAGTAACTGGGATTACAGGCGCATGCCACCACTCCCAGCTAATTTTTTGTATTTTTAGTAGAGAAGGGGTTTCACCATGTTGGCCAGACTGGTCTCAAACTCCTGACTTCAAGTGATCTACCCACCTCAGCCTCCCAAATTGCTGGGATTACAGTCATAAGCCACCGCGCCTGACCTGATTGCTTTTTCTTTCCAGCACAATATTTTATTTTCCCTGGGGTTTTTTCACTTGCCTGATGTCCTCTGTGCATATCAATAGTCCAACCCCAAAACTCTCCCCAAGGTGTACATATCTCTCAATATGTTCACATGCATTAGGTGATCTATCTGTCTTGTCTACTTACCTCATCTTGCTTAGAGCTTTCTTACTTGTCATATTCCTTGTAGGTCCACTGCACACAGATGTGCTCTTGGGGTCTTCCTTCATCATAACCATGAAAATTCCCTTTGATTTCTCTTGTGTTGGAGTCCATGACCTCCTTTTTCTTGGGTTAGTCCTTCATTTTGGTGGAGTACATCTTCCAGTAGTTTCCTCAGAGAGTGCACCAAAAAAACGTTTTTTAAGGTTTTATATATCTGGAAATATCTGTCTAGTTCATGCTTGTTTTTAGTTTAGCTGGTTATAGAATTCTGACTTGAAGTCATTTCCTGTCAGAATGTTGAAGGAATTGCTCCATTGCCTTTTACCTTCACGTTTTGCTGTTAAAAGTCTGATCCAGGCCCTCCATCTGTGACCATTTTTTCTCTGCATGTTTATAGACTCTGTCTTTGTCTCCACATTTGGAAATGTTACAATGATGTACCATAATGGGTTCTGTATTCACAGTGCTGGTCACTCACTGGGTCATTTGACTCTGGCAAACTCTGTCTTCAGCTCTGGAAAAGTTTCTTAAATTGTTTCCTTAATTTATTTTCCTTTGTTCACAATTTTTTTTTCTTTCTAGAACTTCTTTTTTTTAGACTGAGGAGGAGGATTTGAACCTCCTGAACTTATCTTTTGCTTTCTTGTATTTTCTCTCCTGTTTTCTAGAGTTAAAAATTTCTCTATACGTTCTAGGGTTTTTTCAATATATTTGTTGCTTTCTAAGAGTTATTTTTCCCTGAATTTTTTTTTTAATAAGTAGTCTATTGTTTCATGGGTGTAAAAATATCTCATCTCTCTCTAGATATTAATGAATAATTTTAAGTTTTCTTCTCCCTGTAAAGCCTGTTTCCTCCAATTTGCTTTCCTTCTGTTTGTTTCTTTGTTTTGTTTTTATACTAGATGCTTTTCTCAACTGTCTAGTGTCTGACAACTGTCTACTCATTAATAAGCTCATTGGAAGCTCTCTGTATCTTGTGGAGGTTGTTATCCGTGATTTCCACTGAAGTAATAAACCAGAACATTTCACTGGGAAATTCCAGTGGGCAGGTCAGAATCCTCAGAGACTTCCCATTTTTCTGCCTAGAACTCTGTCCCTAACTGTGTCTGGGAGACCAGTAAAGGAAGGCTGGGAGTCTGAATATTCAGTATACAATCCCCATTTTCGGTATGGTGCCTCTAGCCTTCTAATCTCCTGCCTTTAGTCTTCTGCTAGGGTTGGTGGTAGTGATGGCAGGGGATCATTATTTGACAACTGAGGGGATTATGAAAGTCAAATCACTTTTTAAAGATAATTCCAGCCAATCCTGTTTCTCTGCTGATGTGTTTTCTCTTATTCTCTCTGTCCTTTCTGTGTGTGTATTTTTAAATATGTGACTGTCATTTTACTGAGGTTTCAGTAGGAAGCAGATTAGCGGGGAACTGTGGGCTAAAACCTTTTATCAGATTTGGTACATTCTTAGCCATTATCTTTTCAAATACAGCTTCTACTTTATTCTCTTCTTCTCTTCTATTTCTAAGGGTCCAATTTACACTTATGTTAAAATCTCTCAGTGTTCCACGTCTTGTACTGTTTTCTATTTTTTTTAACCTATCCTTCATTTTGTATATTTTTCCATTTAGGGCTCTAACTTAACCCTCTTTTATATTGTGTCTAAGTCAAGAACTGACATTGTATTTAGCACTGAACCAATGCCCATTGGATTCCTTCTTATGTATATTCTAGTGTTCTATCCCTTTTAATTTATTTTCTCTATCTTTCCCTGTGTTTTTGTAAACATACTAATCATAGTTATTATAAAGCACTTATTAGCTTACCTCGGAATCTGGATGGCATAGGAGTCTATTTATAGTGTCTATCTAGCTTGGTTTGGTTTTATTTCATTTTTCTGTTTTTATCCACCCACTCTGACCATGCTTGGCAGTTTTTCACTTTATGCTAGACATGGTGTATAAAAAATTGTGGACACACTAGACATGGTGTATAAAAAATTGTGGACACACCCAAAGGTGATATATTCCTCCACAGAATGTTTGCCCTCCCTCTGCTAGGCAAATAGAATAGTAAATTTTAATTCATTAAAGATTTTGCTGAAATGAGGCTGGTCTGCAGCCCTGGTGAAAGCTCATACTACCTCTGTTTTCCCCCCAGCTCACCAGCCTCCTTATTTAAAACTGTGGTATGATCTTCAAATCTCTTCCCATTATAAGTTCTAAACGTTTAGGTCATTTTCTTATTAACTGCCAAAAATCTCCATTATGCTCTTCAGAGATATTTCTGGTTAGGTTTCGAGCTTCCTGTTCTGCACAGCTTCAGAATTCAGCACATGTTCTTAGCAGGAAACTGTAGCATGCTTGAGGCCACCCAAATCTCCCCCAAAACTCTCCTGGCTTTTCTATTCAACAGTGATCCCTGTAGGTTAAAAGTACAAATCTGTTTGCACTGGTAACTGACAAAAGCCTGTAAGTTAAAAATGGGCAACAGAAAGTCAACTCAACTCCTGAAGATGTTCCCCCTCCCAGAGTTTGGTAGTTCTTTTAGTTCTTGATGCTTCAGCCGTGCTCTCTGCTGCATTCCGATACAATTTCTGTATTTTATCTGGCTTACTTGGCAGAAGCACTAGGTTGCTACTAGCTACTCTGCCCCACTTGGAACCAGAAGTCATCAAGATTGAATTTTTCGCTTTTTATTTTGAGAATTGGGAAAAAAAATTACAGTTGTTATAGGATTAATTTGGAGACATGTTGAAGTGCTTAAAATCATAGTTGGAGTTAGTTCTGTGATATTTCTTTGCCATGTCAGTTACCCAGGGAGCTTTCTTAAAAGATTAAAATAAAACAAGATGTCAATAGACTTTATTTTCTAACATTACGATACTCAGATTTCAATGTATTTCTATAGAGGAGAATTTAAAAATTATTTATGTTGAATGTAAGTCTACCTGGAATTAGAGGAATATAGATATATCTTATATGTGTAGAGAAACCAGTCTTGTATGGTTTGTTGATGTAATTTAATTTACCATTTTATTTTTCAGCATCTAACATTCACAAGGGAATTTGATTCAGATTCTCTTAGACATTATAGCTGGGCTGCAGACACTTTAGACAATGTCAATCTTGTTTCAAGCCCCATTCATTCTGGGTAAGTAACCTAAATGTCACTTTTCATTATCCTACTACATGAACAGTGCATTTATTATTTACAGTTATAAATTCACATCAACAAGCTTCATATATATGAATATATTCATGTATGAAATGTATATTCATTAGTATATGTGAAACATATTTGTAAATCATTATTAAATTTTCTTTCTAGGTAATTCTGTATGAGTTTTTTTGAGAAAAATTTAATTTTGTTAGAAAAAATAATGAAATTATTTGATACAACAAACTTTCCTGGCTATTCTAATCTTCTAGGTCTTTACTCTTCCTTTTCAGAAAATTTCCTTTTTAAATTTTTTAAAATTTGAAACATAGTGATTTTTCTCCATTTTACTTTTCTATTCAAAAGAAATTTTTCTAGGTATCTGATTTTTCTTTCCAATAGAAAATTAAATATGTAAGTATGCCTGTTAATTTACCTTAACTGACTTTTGTGCTTCCCTTAATGATAGAAGAATTTCTCTCAAATATTTAGTGGTGGTTTTTGTTTTTGACTAGGTCTGGCTCTGTTGGCCAGGCTGGAGTGCAGTGGTGCAGTCTTGGCTTACTGCAACCTCTACCTCCTGGGCTCAAGCTATTCTCCCATCTCAGCTTCCTGAGTAGTTGGGACCACAGGTGCGCACCACCATGCTCGAATAATTTTTGTATTTTTTCATAGAGATGAAGTCTCATCATGTTGCCTAGGCTGTTCTCAAACTCCTGAGCTTAAGCAATCTGCCCGCCTTTGCCTCCCAAACTGCTGGGGTCACAGGCCTGAGCCACCACACCCAGCAAATATTTAGTTTTTAAATGAGCAGTAAGCTCTGGTATTGTCATTTTTTTCTCATATGATGCAGGTCTTTGATTTGACAAATGATTTGTTTTCTGTGATTTTCCTTTGAAAAGAATATATAAATTTGAACTTTCAAGTTGGTGCCTTCTGCATTTCTGAAATAAAATTACAATTAAGTTGTATTAATTTGTAATTAGAAAAAAAGAAATGAGTAAAAAGAGTAAAGATGTTTACTTACAAAAAAACCATTTTTTTTTTTTTTACATGAGGAGACAGCCTCCTCATGCTGCCTCCCTGGTCAGTAGAATTTGAGGCAGGAGGCTAAAAGGGGACCTGCTTTAGTTACTGAATTAATAAATTAGTGTATCTTTAGATACTGGATTCTTCATCTTTGGGTAACTCAAATTTGGGATAATTGACATCCATATAAGTAGAATCAAAATAATTCATTAAAATGATGAATATCTCAAAGTATTTTTGCCTTTGAAATTGGCATTTAGGCCATAAGTTAATTATGGTCAAGGACAAGGGCAGATTATTTTGGAATTAAATAAATTAACAATAATTAATATTCATGAAGTGCTTCATATATTATATGAAATATTTGCTGCTGCTCCTAATTAAAATAAATTGTAATAGCTAACGTTTACTTACTTCTTGTCATGTGCCTGGCATTGTGCTAAATCTTTTACATGTGTTGTCTCATTTATATTTACTTGAACCTTATAATGATACTGTGAGATACATATTACTCATTATCCTCATTTTACTAATACAAAATCAGACTCAGGAATGCTTCAGGTTAAAGTATAGTTATAGATTTTGGCTTTGGAATACTACGATTCTGAGAAACAGATCAATATCATTCAAATGGGAATAATTGACATGAAAGTGCTTCATAAATTATAAACTTTATGGTGGCTTTTGAGTTATTAACATTGCATTTCTTCAACTCCATTAGAAAAACCTTGAATTATTATAATTTTAAACTGCTAAAAATATTTATATAATTTATATTCGATGCATATCAGTCTAATGTTAGAAAAGCAAAAAAAAAAAATCAGATTCAAGAAGGAAAATATACAACATTTGGGATACATTCAGGGAGGAAACATGTTGAGTTTTTTGAATCACGCTTGATGAATTGCCACCATATTTCAAAGACTCGAAACCATCACTTTGTATTCTCTACAAATCAAAGACAAGGTACTAGGGCTTAATTTAGTAAACTGAGAAGTTGAAGAAACATGATAATAAAATCAGAAATGAACTTTCCCATACATTAAAAACAATGAAGTATTTGAGTATGCAAGTTATCTGCCCTTCACCTTGAACGTTATTGAAGACAATAGAGACAATAGACACGTGCAGGAAAGCAAAAGTAATGGCATCAGGTGTGGGCTTATTGGAAAAGGAAAATATAGACCTGGTGTAAACTTAGAAATATTTCACTGATGCCAGATCCTTGCAGTTTATGCACCTACGTAAGGCAGATATTTTTCTAGGTTGTCCCACAAATGCCAAATGCCCTGGTTTCATTTTCTGATGGTTTTTATTTTTCCTTTGCTTGTCATTGACATTTTCTGTTGCTTGCTTCTAATTATATTACATTAATTTTTCCCATTTGCTTTCTAAATTATTTTGCAGCTATTCTTCTCCACTTCCTCAGTATGATTCAAGGTGATAACTGTGTCCTTTATGTGAACCATCCTTTTTGTATTTTTAATTTATGTGAATTTTTCCCATAGTTAGATCGTGTCAATGTCTGTAGTATATCAGCATTTGTCATCCTGCTGTTCCTAAAACTAGAAACATTCATGTATTAGTTTTAGGATCATTTGTAGAATTTGTGCTATGTTTAAATATTAATAAGATACAAATATTATTACATATTACCTTTTAATTTGTTTTAGAAGTTATATTGCATGACTTTTTTACACGGAATATGTAAGACGGGTTTGTAAAACAAATCACTGTATTTTATAATGTTATTAAATAATAGGACCCATGTCCTGTTTAATGAATAGTCCCACTTTTCCTCAGTCTGTTGACTCCATGAAGTTGAGAACCTCACAACAATAAATGGTTGCTGATGAGCCCCAGCCATGCACTGTGTGCTATACAGAATACAGAGAAAGAGACGCTTCCAGTTTGTTGTTAATATCATCTTAACTAGTGTTTTTTCCATTGGTTCTGATATTCTTTACAGCTGAGCTATTTTTATTTTAATTCTGATAAACTGTACCTTCAGTCCGCTCAGCTCCAATCAGCTATCTACCTATCTATCCACCCATCAGTCAATTAGTATTAGTAACCAAGTCTCACCTATACAGTTTCTAAGCAAAATAGTTTTTTTCATTGATTTATTCAGTAAATATTTATCGTGTCCCTATTTTTGTGCTAGAATTGTGCTTGGCTCTGCAGGTCAAGCGGTGAACAAGACAGACCCAATCAGAATTACTATCTAAATTGTTGAGACTCAGCGGTTGCCAGGGCAAATATTCCCCTCTCAGTGGAAACACTCCAGTGTGTGTGTATGTGTGTACTGACACAACTGAATCTTCAAGCCCAAAATTTGTCGTGAATCGTTTTAAATCCATTCGGTTACTGTTATCCCTAATGAAAAATTGATTTCGTAGTTACAACTACTAAATGCAGGGAATGATTCGATTTTGTCTTATAATATTGCCATATTGCCTTGTTACTGAATAAAAGTAGTTGTTAAATATACATATGTCTAAGAAAATGTGGGCAGCCCAGAGCAATTTCAGGTGAGCCTCATGTCTTTTAGCATTGGTAACAATTCATCCCAACACTTGTACAAGTGAACAAGTATCTTTTTCTTTGACTAGGGAGGAGTGATTTTTGTTTTCTTTTTGTTTTTGAGAGAGTCAGTGTTTTCCCCTTTAACTTGATTAGCATAGTGGTCCCAATCTCCCAAAATCGACAGAATGTTATAAAAGACATAAATTAATTCAGAGCAAAATGGTTAAATCCAAAACGAGCAAAAGGGTGTAAAGATGAATCCACCTTACTGATGAGGAGGGTTGGTTCTCGGAATCTGATAGGCTGAAAAATGATCTCCAGCCCATTGCCTCTCCCTGTGGGGATCACAGGCCAGTTGGCTTGAAAAGGTCTCTCTTTCAAGGTCAAGAGGTATTCTTCTTCAGAAGAGGGTCCGCAGCTAGGAAGTCCATGCAAGGTCTTAAATTCTGTTTGCAGGATGTTAGCATTGTTTTTGGAGGAAAAAATAGTAAAGAATTTTGATGGATGGGATTTTTTTTTCCAAAAACACTTAAGAATTCAATTTTCCAGTTATCACCATTTTGTACTGTGCTAGTAATCTATATTTTCATATGTGGAAACTAGAATACAGGGATATATTTGTGTTCCGCTATCTGACCTTAACTCTTCCACACATTGGACTCACCGATTGATGTTTACTTATAACTCTGTGATAGTAACTGCGTTAAAAGTCTGTGATGATGATAGTGGAACCGTGCATACGTGATAGAAGACAGTGATTCCAATATGTTTCTACCCAAATATAACAGTTAATTTCTTTACACTGCCATACCTATCAATACATGCAGACTGTTTTTCCTTATTAGCTTTAATAAAAGGCCAATGACAGAATTATATAATTTAGAGCCACTTTCTAAAAGTCTAAGTTCCATTTTTTAATTGTTGTATAAAATATTCAAATGTAGGTTATTTCAGACAGCTTTTAAGCCCGTATTTATACTGAAAACATTTAATCCCTTTCCATCAAAATCACCTTAGCAAATCTAGTCATCTCCTGCTTTTACTATATTCTGCTTTATCATAGTAAAAATTAGTGTTGGTATGATTAAATATACACTCATTTTATGAGTCATAAATGTCAAGACATACTGTGGAGTTTCATCTTACTTGTAGGGGACCATATGGCAGCATATGGCAAAAACCACTCATAGTTAAAATGACCTTTGAATATAAAGACCACAGTTTTTTTTTTTTGTTTTAAATGTATGAGAATCCTCTTAATAGACAGTTTTTACTCCAGTTTTGAAACCTCCCTTATTCCTTCCATTTGAGCCTGGTAAAGTAGTTGGCTTTTCTGTTTGGGGGCCATGTTCCACCAAAAATAAGTTGTGTTTCAGTTTTTGCAAAGTGCACAAGTTAAATACATGTTTGATGTGACTCCACCGTATTTACTTCCGATTTATCTTCAAAGAGAGGAAGTGATAGCTACGTTGTCTGTCACTTTAAATAAACTTTGACATTTAATTTCAAAACTTGCTGTGAACACAGTTTATTTCCATCCTTGAATTGGCCTCTGATCTTCTCCCCACAGGTTTCTGGTTAGCTTTATGGTGGACGCGAGAGGGGGTTCCATGAGAGGAAGCCGTCACCATGGGATGAGAATCATCATTCCTCCACGCAAGTGTACGGCCCCCACTCGAATCACCTGCCGTTTGGTAAAGAGACATAAACTGGCCAACCCACCCCCCATGGTGGAAGGAGAGGGATTAGCCAGTAGGCTGGTAGAAATGGGTCCTGCAGGGGCACAATTTTTAGGGTAAGTTGTTTTGTCAATGTTAACCTTGGCCCTCACAACGCATCTTTGATTTTCTTGACCCTTGTTAACTCAAAGAGTTAACTCTTAAAACTGCTTAGTTGGACCTGATTGAGTATACTTTTTGTAAAGTGTCAAAGGTCACAAAGCTGTGTGATTCTGTGAAAGGCTAATAGGCTGATACTTTCTTAACTCAGTTTGCTGGTCAAGGCTTTTACTAACCAAGAAGCATGTTCTCTGCTCAGCAAGTGCACGGAACCCCAGTGGTCCCTGTAGAAGTCAAGGCACCATTCTAGGGAAAAAATACAGATGCTGGAATTATTTTACCACGTTGAATCTATGGCTGCTTTGGGGACATGTCTTTTTAAAGAAAATTTTTTGGGAAATAGTTCATTGTGATATGGTATTTTACAAAAAGGAAAAATAAAGTTAATTCATTTTCTGAGGTGGCACTTGGGTGCAAATCAGGCAGGCTCTGTCGTGACTGACAGTTTGTTCACAATTTCCCCTTCTCGTTTCTCTTTCTGCTGCATGGATGTTATTCAGTAAACTGCATCTTCCTACCAATCCTCCCCCTGTAAATGAGGGTGAGAGCTTGGTTAGCCGAATCCTGCAGCTTGGGCCTCAAGGAACAAAATTTATTGGGTAGGACCTTTATAGACAAGATACAGAATGTCTACAATTTTTTTTTTCCATTTTCAATTTTTTTCTGTCACACCCATGGTCTGATTCTTGTCTTAAGTTTATTTTTATTTTTTTAAGTTTTTTTTTAATGCTTTCAGTTGATGTGTGTCACTGAAAGAAAAAAAAATCATAGTGGCTTGACTTAATGTAGCACCGCTACCTATCTTGTGCTTTTCAAGCATGTGGAATTCACTGCAAGCATTCTGCTTTCATAACTTCGTGCTTTTGTAAACCTTTCTTTAATTTGAAATGTTTCTTCTGAATATGATACTTTTTAAAGACAGCGACAGTCTTTAACCCAGTGTAAGAGAAGGTATTTGCAGGCTTTGAGTCAAAATTTGCTATAAATTACATGTCTGTACACCTGTGTGTGTGTGTGCGTGCATGTATGTGTGTGTAATCAGATCTTTTAAAAGCACATGAGTACTGTGTAATTTTTTATGGGCTTTGAGAAGAAGTCATCAATAAGTAAACTGATTTTGAAAAGTATTGGGACAATAAGATATTTAAATAAAAGTAAATAGACAGCAGATAGAATATTCTTTGAAAGTTATAAAATTGTTTTGTTTGGTTTTGTTTAAGCTGAAATGCACTGGTATTTGTTGTTTGTTCGCTTGTCTGTTTGATTGTTGTATTTGCCTTGGCAGTCTGCATGAAGAACCCTGTTAATGAAAAGCTATGCTTGGCTTTCACCTTGGTCAAAGACCCTTGTTCATACCTTCTCTCCAATATCATTGAGCATCATACATAAAGCCACATTCCTTAAATATTTACAGAGACAGTATCTGACACATTAACCTGCAAAGATTGTATCTTGTTCTCAAAACTAAATACTATTTAATGTTTAATTATAAGGTGTAGTTAAAAACTCTTGTAAATACCTTAATCTTGAAATTACGAATACTGCTAAGAACACTTGATTTTGTTTCTACCTATTGAAGAATAAAGGCATTATAAAAATTATTTTTTAATCTTTAATTTGAATTCTGATTTTGCCAAAAGCAAAATGATCATATTTATCATCCCCGTTTTAAGCGAATGCTCTTCCAATAAATCGATATTCATGTTTTTATTTATGTTATTTGATCATTATAATGATGATCCCTTTTTCTGCTCTTACTTATTTAAGTCTGTATCTTCCGTTATCACATATACCTAAACACATAGGTTAAGAAGTGGGGTTCCATACAACCTCTGTAGGAGAATAATGATACTGTCTACTTAAATGTCATAAAATAAAGCTGCACAATCCAACTACATAAACTGTGTGTGATTGTGGTCTGCTTACTTCCATTCATCTCTTTTAGTATTTATCCTATTTTAAAATTTAACAAAATTATTTCCCGTGGCTTGATTGGCTATGTTCAATTTGCAGCCATTCTTTTACATTCCTTTGCAAAAGGACACTGTCAAAAATTACTGTGTCGTTATATGACCATTGCAAACCAACAAGTACTTTTTCAGAAAGTGTAAGTATTCCTATGCAGGTTATATTAGAGCCAGGAATTGAAGCTACCTACTACCATCTCACAAATTGAAAAGCACAGGAACTCTCTTAACCGTATGGCCATGAAAGGCATGGAATCTGCCTGTTGGAGGAGTCGTTATCATATTGATTGTTTTCTTGCTAAGGAGAAAATATAGCAATCATCTTTCAAACTAGGAACTTTATAGAATTTTTTTTAAAGAAATGACTGTGTCCTTTTAAATCATTAGCATTTGTATAATATACCTATTGTGTCTTTTAAAAGTGGACCAACTTTCTTATGGTCTACTTTAATAACTTTCCATTCTGATTCAAAATTCCTATTTATATGTACTGAAAAATTTCTCCTGTTAAATCCTATGCCTAACATATGGTAGTCCTCCAAGAACTGTTTGTGAGTGAATGAATGATGGCATGTTATCAGGCTTCGAAAATATTCTTTAATTGGCAAATGATTCTGCAGCTTTGAAATCATTCCCAACCTTAGTGGCACCTCTGATTTTCAAATGAATACTGTTAATGAAACATTTTTTAAGTACGATACTCTAAATATATTTAATTTGATACCAAAATAATGTGGATTTTTTTTCCAGCCCTGTCATAGTGGAAATCCCTCACTTTGGGTCCATGAGAGGAAAAGAGAGAGAACTCATTGTTCTTCGAAGTGAAAATGGTGAAACTTGGAAGGAGCATCAGTTTGACAGCAAAAATGAAGATTTAACCGAGTTACTTAATGGCATGGATGAAGGTAATAATGATGGCTCCTTGGTTCTGTAAATGTCTGCAGGCAGAAATTAAAGGAATGACTAGATTATGTAAAACAGGACTTGAATTTTACACATTTATATTTTAAGCTAGGACCCCAGTTCTTCAGTTTTTTTTTTTTTTTTTTTTTTTTTTGAGGCGGAGTCTCGCTCTGTTGCCCAGGCTGGAGTGCAGTGGCGCAATCTCGGCTCACTGCAGGCTCCGCCTCCCGGGTTCACAACATTCTCCTGCCTCAGCCTCCCGAGTAGCTGGGACTACAGGCGACCACCACCATGCCCGGCTGATTTTTTGTATTTTTAGTAGAGGCAAGGTTTCACCATATTAGCCAGGATGGTCTCCATCTCCTGACCTCGTGATCTGCCCGCCTCTGCCTCCCAAAGTGCTGGGATTACAAGCGTGAGCCACCACACCTGGCCAAGTTTTTCAGCTTTTATTGCTGTTTTCTATATCATAAGGCATGAAGTTCCATTTAGTCTAACAAACTTTATTCTCCGTAATATAGAAGTGTAAGTATTTTGATGATTCCATCTTTAATCACATACATCAGTCTTTCCAATACCAAAGAAAGTTTTCTAAGTCAAAAATGGGCAAACAGAGGGTGAAATAATAATGGAAGGTATGCAAGGCATGCTGAGCATTTTGAAGAAAATATGTTCACATTTTCCTTTTGGAATTATTTCTGGACTCTTTCAGCTTTTTCAGGTTTCTCCCAGATAATTTCAGTATCCCTCATAAATTTTTAATTTCTCTTGGGCCGTAATTAGTTTCTAAAAAATGTTTCAGGGTAATTATTGGAGTCTGTAGTGTTTCAGTGTCTTATTCTTTGACTTAGTAAGACTGGTATGTCTGAGCATGTCACTTTATCATACACAACTTCTTCAGGCTGTCTGACCCTAAGAACCAGAGCAGTTTTTCTTAGTAGACATTGGGAATAGTCTGGTTTTGAGAATATGTGTTTGATACAAAGTTTTCCTTTAAAAATGTAAAAAAAAAAAAATTAGAGAACAGGCTCACCATAAAGTCTGTTGCCAAAAGAAAAATATCAGAGCTAATTCTTCCTTTATACTCACTTCCTAATCACTCCAAATTAGGAATTATTTAAATAACAGCTTTATTAGAGATATAATTCATATTCCAGAAAATCCACTCTTTTTTAATTCACTGATTTTTGGAATGCACTCAGCGTAGTCTCCAGTCGGTTTCAAGGCGTGAACAAAGGAGCGAGATGAACTGTAGGGTACTTGAGGAATAACCTCGTGTAGATTTCTTGATCTCTGAGCCTCTGATTCTTCTGCAAAACGGAGATTACCTTCCTAACTTCCTGCAGTTATTGTTGAGAATAAATAGAATAATTAGGTGAGGCACATATGAAATACAGTTCTTGTTATGTAGTAAGCCCTTGATAATTATGAGTTATTATCACCATTATATTTATTCTATAGAAAAAATCGTCATGCCAAAGGTTGAGTATAAGACACAATTACCACCTACCATGAATTTAAAGATGTCTTTACAGCAAGGTAGAGGGAAAATAGTAATTGTTGAGTGTCTAGCATTCGTGAGGCACTGATAAATACCTTCATATGTGAAAATTTCGAAAGAAAGGATAGCACTGCAAATCAGGTGGTTTTAATTCCACCTTACTTATAAAGAAATTGAAGTTCAGAGATGTCAAGTATTTTTTTTTGAGACGGAGTCTCACTCTGTCACCCAGGCTGGAGTGCAGTGGCACAATCTCGGCTCACTGCAGCCTCTGCCTCCTGGGTTCAAGCAATTCTCTGCCTCAGCCTAAACTAAGGCTCAGAAAGATTGAGAACTAAACTCAAACCTACACGTGTGGGCTTGTTACACAGGTAAACTCGTGTTGCCAGTATTTATTATACAGATCATTCTTTCACCCAGGTTCTAAGCCTAGTACCTACTAGTTATTTTTTGTGATCATCTCACTCCTCCCACCCTCTACCTTCAAGTAGGCCCCAGTGTCTGTTGTTCCCCTTTGTGTCCACAAGTTCTCATTTAGCTCCCACCTGTAAGTGAGAATAGGCAGTATTTGGTTTTCTGTTCCTGCATTAGTTTGCTAAGGATAATGGCCTCCAGCTCCATCCATGTTCCTGCAAAAGACAGGATCCCATTCTTTTTTATGGCTGCATAGTATTCCAAGGTATGAAGAAACAATGATATAATCTTCTGTCTTGGATTCTATAAGCTATTTTGGAAAAACTGGATAGCATTTCCTTGCCACAGTTTTAAAGACCAGATAAACTTTGGTTCCATTTTAGACAATTAGATAAAATGCAAATACTTCCAGGCTTAAAGAATCAAGCACTAGAGCAAAAATGAGGATGGAATTTTCAAGGCACAGGTTTTCTTCATGTATTAAACTTAATAGTAATGAAGGAACCATTACGCACATTTTATAATTAAAGCTCAGTTAATCAAATTGTATGCCAAACTCGAGCCCTTCTCGCCACTCTTTTCATATCCCCAACCACACTTCATTCTTGTCAGAACTTTCCTCTGTTCAAAAACAGACCGGCAACAATAAAACCCAAATCTGTCTTTTTAAAAAGACAACTTATCTTTTTCCTTGAAGGTGCAACTGTTCAAAGTTCTAGTTCAGAGAGAAGCATAAACATAGTTTAAGAGGTTTCATCTTTTTTATGTTCTTTTCTCCTCTCTACTCTGTTCCTCTCCCATTTTGCTACTGAATAACTGTTAATCAACAAGATAAAAATAGTTCCTGAATGAAACCAGTGACCAGATCACTCAAGGTTTCCTTAAAAAAGAGAAATAGGCCGGGTGCGGTTGTTCACGCCTGTAATCCCAGCACTTAGGGAGGCCGAGGCAAGTGGATCACGAAATCAAGAGATTGAGACCATCTTGTCCAACATGGTGAAACCCCATCTCTACTAAAAATACAAGAATTAGCTGGGTGTGGTGGTGCACGCCTGTAGTCCCAGCTACTCAGGAGGCTGAGACAAGAGAATCGCTTGAACTCGGGAGGCGGAGGTTGCAGTGAGCCAAGATCGCGCCACTGCACTCCAGCCTGGTGACAGCAAGTCTCTGTCTCAGAAAAAAAAAAAGAGAAATAAATTGTCCTACCATTATTTAATATAACATACTAATTTCATAACAATTAAGCTTTATCTGTCATCTGTGGCAAGTGACCCTTGATAATGCCTGTCTTGTTATAAATGTCTATTTTTATCAACCCCCTTCTCCATAGATGAATTCTATGTGCTACTTTATAACCAATCTATATGCTACTTTTATAACCAGTTCTGTTGTAGGTTCTTCTTTGAAAATCTTAAAATTCAAGTATTTAAAAATCATCTTAGCAAATATTCTGATCACTGATTTTTATTAACACAATTGTAAAGATCGGTTTAGTGTGTTAAAATGTGTGAAGCCTTTCCATGTATGCAATCAAATTTAGCTGTTAGAATAACTCCTGGGAAGGATAATTTGCCCCATGTAATGTGGTGGTTGGGATCATGATTTATGGAAGTTACGCAGACGAGACTTCTCATCTTGGCTCCACCACTTATTCGTTCTGTGACCGTAACCAAGCACTCAGTCTCTGAGCCTTGGTTTAAATGTGTAAAGTGAGGATGTCTAATAGTGAACGAATAGGGAATAGATGAGCTAATATATGTAATGTTCCTAGCATGATGCCTGATATATGAGAATCAATCAGTGTTTAGTCATAGTCACAGCTGCCATGTAAGTTGTGCAGGAGAGCAAATGGGGTCTGAAATCCTGCCCTTTTCACTTGTCAAGCCATCTGCCCTGATACTGGCCTGTAAGACATAGGGGTACTTTTTTCTAATTTGCTCAAAGCTGCTATCTAGTTGCCAAGCTGTGTACCTACAAGGTCGTGTACACCCCAAGTGGGCACCCTTTTCCAAATCGTACAAAGACACTACATCAGCTAGTGAAAGCCCTGGTCATGGTTGATTATGGTGACACACACTCAACATCACCACCACCCAGCTGGGAAACAGTAAATAGATTTAGTCTTCCAAAACCTGGACTTCCGTCTCCACACCTAGTTGTCTCTCTGCACTGCTCCTTTGCCTCTGTATGCTCTCAAATGAATGATGCCTGTGAAAGTGCTTTGTGTAGAACAAAAGAGCCACCTATATGTCAGCTAGTATTTAAATTTTCCATTACTAATGAAGGCACCTCTTAGTTTCTTTGTATGACACAAAAAACATGGTATATATTCAGGAAAAACAGTGGCTGCAAAATAAGGGGGAATTAAAAGTTACTCCTTATCGCCAGCAAGCCCAGGGACTAAAACATCAGTGGTTTTGCTAATGAAGTAGGTGTGTTAGCAAAGATCTATTGAAGAGGCTAGAATCGCACAAAGGACAGTTGGTCTGGGTGTGAAGAACCTGCCGTCACCACTAAGGTATCATGCAACAGGAAAACTTTTCACTTTGGCAGCAGACATAGATCTTGTTCTAGTCTTTGTCAATTTTTGTTTTCTCAGTAGAGAGAAAGATGGTGCAAACAGAAGACAAACATTCATTCCCCCCACCAAATTATAATGCACCGAACTGAATTCACTTTTTAAGTTTAATGAAAACTTTACTTTAATTAAACTCACAAAGTTGAATTAAACATGTTCAAAATTACACCTCCAAAGTCCGACCCCAAAGGTTGTTTTGTAGTTTACAGTTATTGGATCTGGGAGCATTTTCTGGTAGAAGAAGTCCTTCCTCCTGTAGAGGTGCTTAATTTACAAATCAAAGGCTCCAGAAATGTTCTAGTCCTGCCCTGTCCCGTACAGTAGCCACTAGCTCCATGGAACAACAGAGCACTTGAAATAAAGCTAGTACAAATGGAAATACGCTGCAAATATAAAATACACGAGATACATGAAGATGAGTACCCTTCTCCAAATATATATCTCGTTATTAATTTTTACATTGGTTACACATTGAAATGGTAATATTTTGGATATATTAATCTAAATAAAACGTGCCTATAATCCCAGTGACTCAGGAGGCTGAGGTGGGAGGATTGCTTGAGGCCAGGATTTCAGGAACTCAGCCTGGGCAACATGGACTTCATCTCTAAAAAAGAAATAAAAAATTAATTTCACCTGTTTATTTTTATTTTTTAGCGTGGCTATAGGAGATTTAAAATTACATACCCAGTTTACATTATATTTTTACTGGACAGTGCCTGTCTGGACAGTGTGTATGCTTTGTTTTACATATCTATTTTGTTTTAACATAAAAATTGTTGCTACATAAGTATTACACAGAAGGCTTATGACTATGTATGAATTATGCCATTATTTAAAAATCCCAATCACTATCTTGGAACAAAATGTTGCTGAAGTTCCCCCAAGCAATTTTACAATGCTAGGAAGATATTTTCTTATCATTGCTGAACTTTCCAATGAGAGCAAATGAAGTTTTTAAGAGAATACATTTTAGATTGAATAATTACACTATTTTCTTGTAAACAGAAACAGGAAAGGGAAGTTGATACTTGCTAAGTAACAGAAAATAAATCGTGTAAATTTACTATCAGACTACATAAACAATATCTTAGAAACAGACTTCTCAGAAGTTGCCACTTGGGTTCATTTCAATATAATTTAATTGTTTTTGCTATGAGACCAATAGTAGTCTCAAAATGCCAAGTCATTGTAGAAGCAGTTGAGCACTGGTAAGTGAAATATGTAGCTTTATGTTGTGCACAGCACCCTCTGCTGGAGAAATCTAGTAACAGTTTTGAAAAATTCCAAAGGAGAGAATAAAAATGGAATTTAACCGAATCAGGATTGTGGCTGGGGTGCAAAAAAAAAAAAAATAGCAAAATACTGATTTTCAGCCTATTGCCATAAACTGACATTTTAAATCAACTGAATGATCTCCATCATGTTGTAAAGGAAAGGAAACTGTACCAGAACAGTCCCCCAGACTAGTATAGAAGTAAAAATTCTAGTTTAGAAATGAAAATTAGACCAAAGCAAATGAGCATTAATAAGGGCAAGTTTTTAATGCATTTGTATATATGGATTTGCCAGAAATTACCTGTCTTTATGAAACATTGGTGGATCAAAATAATGACATCAGCCATCCTGCCCCCCACCCCCCATATCAGGCACAGTAGAGCTTTTAGCCCTCTGACGGCAGTGAAGCAGGTCCAAGAGGTTGGACATGGCCTCTGCTACGTTTAGTGTTGATGTGAACAGAGAGACCAATGTGCCAGAAACTGCAGGTCTAAGCTTTTAGAGTTTAGTGTGTTCTGTATTTGCTGCTCATGCGAGGCTATTGATTCATGGTGTTTAGGACATTATTTATGATCCTGGATTTTGAAGATAGAATCATATTAATTGAATTTCCCCTCAGATGTAACGGTAATGGCTTAAACAATGGGGTGAAAAAAGTGACATATGGGGACTAATTGCCTGAAACCATGTTTTTATTTGCACAAATGGAAAAGTAAGCAAATGTAAGTCTCTTAATCTGCAGTCATAAAAGAAAACCTTAGAAGATTATTCCAACGTGGCCAGACATCCCCTACTTCTCTTCCTCCAGGAAGCCCTCCCTAAACCCCAGACTCAGATCAAACTGGTAAATACACCCACAGCACCGTAACTGCAACTTTGAGTTTTGATATCTTCCTTGGTGCACTGCAAAAGTCCAAGAGGGCAGAGACCAGCTCTGACTTGTTGACAGCCATTATGTCCAATGCATATAACAACTCTTGATACGGAGTGGTCACTTCATCATAGTCTGTTGAATGAATGAGAAATAATGACTTGTGTCAGGCATATGCCCCCCTGTTGGTGACACTTTTTCTCAATAATCCAGCGACCCATACCCAAGAGAGAGAGAAACTTTCTGGAAGAAGAGAGGCTACACCAAGTGGGGAGAGGAAGTCTGGGGCCTGGGGAAGGCTCTGGGGTAGGTTATAGTCATTCTACACAGAGAGTACAAAGTAATCTTAAACATCAACACTGAAGGTAGTGTTCAAAAACTAGTCACATTTCTCCTTGATTTTTAAAGTAATATCTCATAAGCACATAATGATTAAAAATTAATCTTCTAAAAATAGCTTTAAAAATATATGATTGTCAGAAATTATATTAATAGACTGCTAAAACTGGAGGGAAAAGCAAGCAGGCATATCATTGTTTCCAGACATTCTGCATCATCAGCACTTACTACACTGTGCAAATCTAAACAACAAAGAGGGTCTCTACCCTGAATAAAGATGTGAAATAATGCTGACCCAAATAGATATAAAGCAGATGACAGAATTGAATAAGAATATGAGTTCAACACTAAAATTATAAAAGGTGCATGGAGCCTTTCATATTATCTTTGCCATGCCCCATGAATTTATAATTATTTTAAAAGAAACGTTTTTTTAAAAATTGAAAAGATCTCTATGATGTTTACTTCAAGGAAGAAGGATCAAGTTATATCATTTGAGGATTTTTCCCTGTAACATCTTAGGTGAACTTATTATGAAAGTTGCATATTTTGATGGAGCTGAACTTTAATTCCAAAGGGATAAATGCCTGTAGTTTTCTAAACTAGTTCAGTGAATATATTACAAATGCTATGTTGTTCTACATATTCTACAACTAGAGTTGAATATTATAGATTTCTTTTTTATTTTCCTCATTTCTCTCAACTTATTTGATATTCAACTTTCAGTAATTGGTGATTTTTTTAATGGAATGAAATGGAAATGATAGCAATTCAGATTTATACTTTGTAGAGAATTATTTTAAAAATCTAAATTGTGTATTCCCTTAGATCTGCTACAGGTTGGCTCTCTGGCTGCTCTCAAAAGCTGTGTGGTCTTGAAAAGAATATATACCTTTTCTGAGTTATTATATGAACAGAATTGTGCTGGGTGATTTTCTATCATTTATTTTCATATCCATCCCAGAGGAAACTTCTCATCCTAATCACATAGATGAGGAACGTATGGCTCAGAGAAGGTCAGGACCGTGCCTAAGGTCCAGGTGCACTGACTGCAGAGCTAGATTTCAACCCTGTGCACCTGTCTACAGTGACTTTCCACGATGCTATAACTTGCTTTTTGAAGTCTAACATTCTAAAAATCCTTTATTTTTTCACCTCTCAATATCAAACACCCCATTCTTATAGGAACTGAGCAAGGCATGCATCTGACTAGAAATTAACCTTGATACAGAAATCATCCTTTGGGAAACCTTGAGGCCATTTGTATTCCTTCCATGGACTATTCACACCCCCCAGGTCACAAATAGCCTTTGAAATCTAATTTTGAGTAAGGCAAAAACTAATCAAGATGGTCATTTGAAAGCATTAAGAATAACCCATTTAGTCAGAACATGATTTCAGTCATGTTATTTATGCTTCATTGTATTATGGTCTCCATAACCATTTATATTTACAAAGCATTTTATGATTCTTATTGTTTGTAACAAAACCTCAGTCACAGAGAGTGTTGTCCCACCTTTTATAAATAAACTGAGTTACAAGGTGCTTAAGAAACGTATCATTTATTTATGAGGCAAGAAGGCTATAGAACATTAGTGGCTCTATAATCAGGCCTGCTGCTTCGATGGATCAATGAGAAGTCAGGTCACCTTTTCCACCAAGGCACTTGCAAATCTATTCATTACTCATCCATTTATCAACCACCACTCATGTGTCAGGCAGTCTGCAAAGACACTGTGTTAAAGAGTGGTTGAAGTCCATGTCTGTGTGACTTCATCTCTTCCCAACGCCCCTTTCCTAGACCTAGGTTCTAAGTTCTAAAACTGACAAGCTAAATCCATCTGGTCAAGTCACTTAACCTCTCTGAACTTCAGACACCTATTTTACCAAAATGCTGCGTGGGCCAAATGATAATTGACCTGACACAAAATAGATCTTCAGTAAGTGTAAAGTTCAATCTTCCTCCTGGCCAAAACTGCCTGTTTCAGAACTTACTTCTCTTTTCCCTTTAATCCTCTTTTTGTATGTTAGTAAAGATTTTAAAAAGAGAGAGGAGAGAGGAATTTCAGGGTCTTTTCATAGTCTATGGCATTATGAATCACCCTGAAAGGTAAGAAGCTCTTACGTTTATGTTCTATTGTTTACCTTACAGCAACTTATGCCATTTTCTCCCTTGATTCGGTAGCTATGGAGTTACTTAGAATATCCTTTTAAAAAACAAAACCATATAAAAGTAATGAATATTTTTGCCAATAAGCTTCTCTTCTCGTATTAAACCATTCTTGTTTTTTATAGGGTCCTGTTGTCACGTTTTTAACAATTTGGGTTCTGAATTTTTAAGACAAAATACAGGATGAGAGTCTACCAAGACATTACTTTTTTAAATGTGTCAAAAAGTCACTTGGACAGAGTGTGAAAACAGATTTGCAGGTTTCACCCCGGGTCTGCCTAGTCAGGAGGCCAGCAATCCGTGGTACTAACATGTAGTACGGTTGTTTCTTACGAACTGGCCAGGTTGGAGAACATGGCATTAGGAGCTAGGAACTCTGCAGATGTGAATGTGATAGAGGCACTGCATTTGTGCCACAGATTATTTTGTTGAGCTTTTTTTCTGTGATGTATAGGATGAGACAAAACAGAAGATTCTTGGTAATATATTGCTGCTTCTTTGACCTAATTAGTAAGGACCGTTTTTAAAATCTAAACACACATAAGTTCAGTCCCAGAAAGAATATTGGCACTGTTCATTTTTATGTTATCAGGCTTTATTAGCATTTGTCTGGAAATCTGACTTCTCTGATACACTTTTATCTTATTTTATTTCTTTATTTATTTTTGAGACGGAGTGTCGCTCTGTCGCCCAGGCTGGAGTGCAATGGCGTGATCTTGGCTCACTGTGACCTCCACCTCCCAAGTTCTAGTGATTCTCCTGCCTCAGCCCCACGATAGCTGGAATTACAGGCACCCGCTGACACACCTGGCTAATTTTTGTATTTTTAGTAGAGACAGGGTTTCACCATGTTGCCCACACTGGTCTTGAACTCCTGATCTCAGGTGATCCACCCACACCGGCCTCCCAAAATGCTGGGGTTACAGGCATGAGCCACTGCGCCTGGCCTCTGATATACTTTTAAAATATGTAATACAAAACTTCCAGAAGGCGTTTTATATTCTCATGAAAGTTAAACTCATTTTGTGTAAATGTTCATTAAGTAAACAGTAATTTGAGTTATAAACACATGGACATAATAGATTTCACGGTGGATTAAAAAGTAGGAAGATTAGAACCACTTTTTCACATGCATTTTTTTCTTTTAAATAAAAATAAAACTAGGCCAGCCACAGTGGCTCACACCTGTAATCCAAATACTTTGAGAGGTTGAGGCAGAGGATTGCTTGAGGCCGGGAGTTCAAGACCAGCCTGGGCAATATAGCAAGGGCCAGTCTCTACAAAAGAAGTTTAGAAATTAGCAGGGCATGGTGATGTACATCTGTAGTGTCAGCTACTCAGGAGACTGAAGTGGGAGGATTGCTTGAGCCCAGGAGTTCAAGGCTGGAGTGAGCTATGATCATACCACTGCATTCTAGCCAAAGTGCCAAAGTGAAACCTCATACCTAATAAAATAAAATAATAAATTAAAAGAACAAACAATAACCAGTCTCTACTACTACGTGTATTTTATAGCAAGACTTAAAGAACTATACAGTTGTTTGATAAGAAGAGTGTCTGAGTCTCGTTGATTCCCAGTTGATTTCTTCAGTGGATGCTCCTTTAGCACCTGCTGTGTGCCGGGTCTCAATATCAAACGTCATTTAGTTTAATATAGTTTAACTATGGCTACTTCACTTTTTATGAAAAGAACACCTAATTTTTAAAACATACTAATAATTTTATTAGACTCAGAAGCCTTAGGGGAAGGTACTAATGATGCCGAGCAATGCGGCCACAGTCAGGGTGTGAGAGTTAGCTGAGTGTGGAGGGCCCTTGCCTCCTTCCCCCTTGGAGCCTCCTTCCAGCTGTCTGGGGATTTAGTTCTCTATTTTCCAGCACTGAGCTAAGGATATTTCGTTTTGTATTTCACCTTCCTTTTTTAAAAGCAAGAAACGGGGAAAACGTGTTTAAGTTGAATGTATTAACACATTAAAATGTTATCTAGTGTTTTATTTACATATAATA
>NW_012103443.1:2274080-2280241 GCF_000951045.1 Mandrillus leucophaeus
TTGTGAAACCCCATCTCTACTAAAAATACAAAAATTAGCTGGGCATGGTAGCGCACGGCTGTAATCCCAGCTACTTGGGAGGCTGAGACGTGAGAACTGCTTGAACCCGGGAGGTGGAAATTGTAGTGTGCAGAGATCATGCCACGGCACTCTATTCCAACAGAGTGAGTGAGACCCTGTCTCAAAAAAAAAAAATAAAAAAATAATAGAATACTGTTTCTCCATTTCATCATGTAGACACCTGGAAATCTGAGTGTTGAAGAAGGCAGTGTATGTGATTCTATTTAAGGAATAGTACATGGAGATGCTAAATGTCCCCCTTGCATACAGCAGTGCCTGAAATTCCCACATTAGTTGTGTCTTTGAGTTGGGGCTTATCTTCAAAATACTGTTAAAATGTATATTGAAGGTCAATAACCATGCAAATTTTAATGGTGTCAAAAGAATTGCTAAAAGCTTTGAAAAACATGGACACAAGACAGAGGGTCCCCGAGCTGCTGGGAAATTCTAAAATGTGTCAGAAGTTGAACGTGGAGGGTACTGATCAGCTTCTCCTGGGAGCTTCTCTGTTTATATAGTTAGAAATCTGAGCATTTCCACTTACAACTTGTCTGCTGCATCTGAAATGTACATGTTCACTTTATATTTGGGGTGGCTTTAATGCCTTATCAAAGGTGATAGAGTATAGCTTAAGTGTGGTCAGCCTGCCTCTAATACACGAAGTGGCAATCAAAGGTGACAAAGTATAGCTTAAGTGTGGTCAGCCTGCCTCTATTACACAAAGTGGCAGTTCTTCTCAATTCAGTGCTATCATAGTTTTCAAGGGTGTTAGAGCTGTTTCTTTCTACTTTTAATCCTCACAAACGTGTGCACATATACCCAGAACTCTCTCACACACAAAAGTAGCCAAGAAGTGTACAATACTGCCATTCCCCAAAAGATACCTCAGTTCCTCTGGTGGGTCTAGACTGATCTCAAGTAAATTTCATACTCACAGGATGCACAGCTTGTTGTAAGCAGAATTAGGAAATCTGCCCCATTTGAAGGATGTAATTTCATGGTCATCTCTCCTTAAATTGCTAGCACCATAAGGAGTCCTGAGCTATTTTGAAGGAGAACATAGTGACATCTTTGTAGCTGAAGTGAAAAAATATCTGCTTAGCTGATGATGATATGTTGTATAGCAATTTAAATAGATAATCAGAACTTTCTCAGCTACAGCATGAGTTATGAACCTGAGGAATCCACTGTCTTAATCATGGAGAGGGAACTATATTTGTTCTCTATGGAAAACGTTTATCTCCTTTCAGTTACATTGAATAGGTGAAAACTCCTCCAGACTGTAAAAACTCCTAAGTAGACTGATTCTTTCCTGTTTTTCTGTAGGAAAACTTTCTTTTTAAAAATTCTGGCTGGGCCCGGTGGTTCACGCCTGTAATCCCAGCACTTTGGGAGGCTGAGGCAAGCGGATTGCCTGAGATCAGGAGTTTGAGACCAGCCTGGCCGACATGGTGAAACCCCGTCTCTACTAAAAATACAAAAATTAGCCGGGCATGGTGGCACACGCCTGTAATCCCAGCTACTTGGGAGGCTGAGGTAGGAGAAGCTTGAGCCTGAGAGGCGGAGGTTGCAGTGAGCTGAGATCGTGCCCCTGCACTCCATCCTGGCCAGCAGAGAGAGACTGTGTCTCAAAACAAAACAAAACAAAATTCTTTGTTTTCTTTTCTTTTCCTACACTAGGATTTCAGTGTTTAGGTTTACAGAGGAGAAGAAGATACTTGAGGAGGCAAAAAGGAGTAAAATTCCAGTTTCTTTTTTTCTAATAGTTACCGTTTTTAATTAAAGAAGAAAATAGTTCTATAGTCATTCTTCCATTTGGGAAATCAATGTTTGATAATAAAAGTTCTGTTGGTGGCTCATTTTTAAAATCTGGGTTGAACCCTGTTTCTCTCCTAGTTGATAATTTGATCCTCCCATCTCAGAGTATAGTGGTTGATCCATAAAATGAAAAGATGATTGATCCAATTACCTAATCATTCATTTTGTCATTCTACAAATTTCTATTTGAAATAAGCCATAATCTCAGCCTCACATTATCTGATAAAGGAGGCAGAAATGTTAATAGTGAAGGGACAGTGGGACATGTGCAGTATGTATCTGAGGTATGAAAAGAGGCCTATAGGAGTAATGAACAGCAAAAACAACCCCCCATCCCCCAAAGTTTGGGAAATTTTTTCCTTTATTTTGTTAATAGGTAAAACAAGTACAGCTATATCAACTCAAGGGTAATACTCCTTGTTCCCTACCCTCTTATCTCCCCTCCCCAATTCCATTTCCTGTTCCTCTGAGGTAACCATTGCTAACAGCCTAGAATGTTTCTTCTACGTATTTCTTATGAAAATATACAAACATGGCCTGGCGCAGTGGCTCGCACCTGTAATCCCAGCACTTTGGGAGGCCGAGGCAGGCGGATCACGAGGTCAGAGATCGAGACCATCCTGGCCAACATGGTGAAACCCCGTCTCTACTAAAAATAATGAAAATTAGCTGGACATGGTGGCGTGCACCTGTAGTCCCAGCTACTCGAGAGGCTGAGGCAGGAGAATCGCTTGAACCTGGGAGGTGGAGGTTGCAGTGAGTCGAGATTGTGCCACTGCACTCCAGCCTGGCCACAGAGCGAGACTCCATCTCAAAAACAAAAACAAACAAACAACATGCAGATTACATTTTCCCCTATAAAGGATCATCCCATGCACATTGCTGTGCATCTTGCTCAGGTGTACAGCGATTTCTGCAGGTTATACAGAGCATTCACTGTCTGCCTGGCTCCCTCCCTCCCTCCAGGTCTACCCTCTAGTGTCATATCTCAAATCATCCTGTTCAAATGAGAACCTCTCCTCCCACCCCCACCCTCCCTGGTCACATTCTATTCCCTCACCTTGATTTATGTTTTCTTCATATTTGTTTAGTGATGTACCTACCCCTCTTTATCCCCTATTAGAATAAAATTTCCATGTGAGAGTGACTTTAATTTCCTCTCTACCCTATCTCCAGTGATTAGATCAGTGCTCTACATGGTGGTCCCTCAGTAGAAACTTGGTAAATGAATGAATTGGAATCATTCTGTTTACTAACCACAGGAATGTCTAGAATATGGGTAAACTGTTACTTATGTAACCATTCCCTTATTGATAAAGATGCAAGTTCTTTCAGGCTTTAGTCTTTATAAGCAATGCCGCTGGGTGCTGTGGCTCACGCCTGTAGTCCCAACACTTGTGGGGCCAAGGCGGGGGATCACCTGAGGTCAAGAGTTTGAGACCAGCCTGGCCAACATGGTGAAACCCCGTCTCTACCAAAAATACAAAAATTAGCTGGGTGTGGTGGCATGTGCCTGTAATCCCAGCTATTCAGGAGGCTGAGGCAGGAGAATCACTAGAACCAGGAAGGCAGAGGTTGCAATGAGCCGAGATCGTGCCCACTGTACTCCTGGGCGAGAAGGCGAGATCTGTCTCCAAAAAAAAAAAAAAAAAAGATGTCAGTAAATGGTATTGCTGGGTCCAGGGTAGGTGCATTTTCAATTTGAATAGATGATGCCCAGTTACACTGTTAAAAGATTATTGCCATTCATACCCACCTGCAATAATGAAAGCGCTTGTTTCCCTTAATTTTTCTCTGATAACAAGATGTTATTAGTGTTTCATTTTAGCTAATCCAAGAAGTGGGTGTGGAGGGAGATAGTGTCTCATTATAATTGGCATTTCCATGTGAATTATCCAGTTTGAACTTGTAATATGTTTTATTGACCATTTTTCAGCTTCTGTGAATTGCCTGTTTATAATATTTTGCTATTGTCTGTTGACTTGTCTGCTATCCTGTTATTAATACGTTTGGTATTGAGCATATTAATCTTTTATTTGTCAGGTGTGGCTATTTTTCCAGTCTACTTTTTGTTTTTCAAGTTTACTCTTTTTGTCATGGAAATCTTTACATTTTTATGTAGTCAAATATATTACCTTTTATATTATGCTTTTAGGCTTCTGAGTTTCCAGTTTCGTATAGGAGAGTTTCCCCTAACTAAAGCTGAACCATATTTTCCTGAATTTTTTGGTAAGATTTTAATTTTTTTTTTTGAAATGGAGTCTCACTCTGTCACCCAGGATGGAATGAGTGGCGTGATCTCAGCTCACTGCAACCTTCGCTTTCCGGGTTCAAGTGATTCTCCTGTTTCAGCCCCCCAAGTAGCTGGGATTACAGGCACATGCCACCACACCCGGCTAAATTTTGTACTTTTTAGTAGAGATGGGGTTTCCCCTTGTTGACCAGGCTGGTCTTGAACTCCTGACGTCGTGATCTGCCTCGGCCTTCCAAAGTGCTGAGATTACAGGCATGGGCCACTACGCCTGGCCAGATTTTAATTTTTAAAAATAGTTGTCTCCTAAGCAAATGGAATTTTTTATTTATATACAGTAAGATGTGATTTAGCTTTGTTTTTCCAAGTAGACTTCCTATTATGTAAATACCATCTTTTAAATAAATCATCTTTCTCCCACTTATTTGAAATTTAAATATATGACCTTGATTTAAATATAACTTAAATACATAATACATATATAAAAGTAAATATATATGGATTTATATATATATAGTATACATATTTAAACTTGAATCTATTTCTTGAATCTCTATGATTGTCCCCCAACCTATTTGTCTATTCCTATGTATAATTCTTGTATTTCTATAATGTGTGTGTTTAGCTGTTTATGGTACTTCCGAGTAAATTTTAATATCATATAAGATAAATTCTCCTTCACAAACCTACTTTTTCAAAATACTCTTGCTAATCTCAAACACTTATGCTATAAAAAAATTTTTTTTTTTTTTTTTAGACTGAGTCTCGCTCTGCAGCCCAGGCTGGAGTGCAGTGACTGGATCTCAGCTCACTGCAAGCTCCGCCTCCCGGGTTCACGCCATTCTTCTGCCTCAGCCTCCCGAGTAGCTGGGACTACAGGCGCCTGCCACCACGCCCAGCTAATTTTTTGTATTTTATAGTAGAGATGGGGTTTCACCATGTTAGCCAGGATAGTCTCGAAAACATTTTTAATTTATTCCAATGAAGCCCACCAGAAGTAGGCATAAAATTTGGCTTTGAAACACACACACACAAACACACAAACACACACACATCTGGATGCACTATGGGGGATAGACAGGAGTGAGAGAGGTGAGTTGGTTGGGAGGTGGTCTTAGCAATTAGGCAAAGCTAAAACAGGGCCTGAACACCCAGGTGACAGGAGGGTGAGCCACGTCCAAAGGAGAATCAACTGGACTTGGACTTTGACCATTTGTAAAGTATGAAGGAAGCTGAGTCATAACTATTAGAGTGAAGGAGTGAGCAGACTGTAAACCCTTCCTAGAGTTAGGACTATGGAGGAAAGTAGTTTTGGAGGTAAACTGGAGGAAAGAAGATGTATCCATGTGTGGACAGGTTGAGTTCCATGCATGAGAGCCATCAGTAGACACGAAGAAATTGGTGATGATGATGCTAAACATTTGGATAACTTTAAACTATTTGAAAGAGGTTTTTAAATGAAGTTCTGGAGCTTTCAGGCATACTTAAGCTCTTATTCACTTTCTTATGAGGCCTCACTTTTTTTTTTTGCCTAACTCATTTCTACTTTTGGCAGCTTGGGGGCAAAGTGTTGTAAATTCCCACTCTTGTTCTTGAAAACTGGGAATTTATCCACAGGTGGTAAAATGTCAGTTCTTGAAGATGTTTGTTCCCACTCAGTAAAAATATTTTCTACAAATACTTACGTTAATAGTTTTATAATATTTTTGCAAAACCCAGTATTTTATGGTCACTGCCATTTTCTCTTTATCATAAAAACTGTTTAGGTTATGGAGTATAAATGATTTTGTCTATTAAAATGATGTATCGTCTGGGCCCAGTGGCTCACGCCTGTAATCCCAGCACTTTGGGAGGCCAAGGCGGGCAGATCACCTGAGGTCAGGAGTTCAAGACCAGCCTGGCCAACATGGCGAAACCCCCCATCTCTACTAAAAATAAAAAATTAGCCGGGTGTGGTGGCATGTGCCTGTAATCCCAGCTATTCAGGAGGCTGAGGCAGGAGAATCACTAGAACCAGGAAGGCAGAGGTTGC